>NW_007251114.1:7171-14817 GCF_000164805.1 Carlito syrichta | reverse complement strand
CTCCCAAAGTGCTGGGATTACAGGTATAAGCCACCGCACCCAGCTTGGTTTTTTTTGTTGTTGTTGTTAGAGTCTCACTTGGGCACCCAAGATGGAGTGCAATGGCACACTCACAGCCACCGCAGCCTCGACCTGCTGGGCTCTGGCGATCCTCTTGTCTCCGCCTCCCAAAGTGCTGGGATTACAAGTGTGATACACCACACCTGGCAAAAAGTCTTTTAAAAAGTAAAATTAGCCAGGCGTGGCGGCTCATGTCTGTAATCTCAGCACTTTGGGAGGTGGAGGCAAGAGGATTGCCTGAGCCCAGGGGTTCTAGACCAGCCTGGACAACATGATGAGATCTCATCTCTACAATAAATAAAAAAATCAGCCAGGCATTGCAACACATGCCTGTGGTTCCAGCTACTTGGAAGGCTGAGGTGGAAGGATCACCTGAGCCCTGCAGGTCGAGGCCGCAGTGGCTATGAGCGTGCCACTACACTCCAGTCTGGGCAACACAGTGAGACTCCAACTCAAAAAAAAATAGTAAAATTAATAGCTGACAGCTATTTGGCATGAACCTCATGCCACCCACTCTCTATCCCCCTTTGCCAAGATAAGCTCAATCAATCCCCAAAACCACCCTGCGAGGTCATTGCTCTTGTTATTCCCTTTTTGCAGACAAGGAAAACTGAGGCCCAGAGAGGTGAAGTCAGTTTCCTGAAGTCACGCAGTTCATCAGAGACCAGGCCGCGATCTAAACTCAGTCTTGTCCCAGAGTCCTAACCCTTAGCTGCTCTGTTGCTCCGCCTCTCAGTGTGGCTGAGAATGACTGCTTCTAAGCCTAAATTTCCTGAGTTGTTAAATGGGGAGATTGGATAAAAGGAGGGTTGTTGAGGGAGTCTAATGAGTTGGCGTAGACGAAGCAGCCAGCCCGGGGTCCACTGGGGAAGTCTTCAACGTGAGCCTGGTGATGTTCGCCTCAGGGTGCTAAGGAGTCAAGGCAACAGCTTGGGGTGGGCACTGGGCAAGGCTTCCCTTGTACTAGCTCTGGAGTGAAGGCCCTGCGATTGGCAAAGAGAAGAACAGGGCCAGCTGGGGGCCAAGGCAACAGCTGAGCCCCCCAAGGGCGCCTGCTGCCCGAGCCCCGAGGCCTCCACCCTGGGCCAGCCTCCCCTCCCCAGAGAAGGGGCCGGAGGAGCAGCCAAATCCCGAGGCTATAAATACCCCGGCTGGCGTCTTCCCTGGCTGTGGAATGTCGGTCAGAACTGGGGCGAGTGGGGGTGGGCTAGCCTGAGCGCCTCTCCCTGTGACACCCCCGGGAGCGACCCCTGCGTCTTCCTGCACCCCGTCTTGGATGGAGCAGAGGGTGGATCCCACCTCCGCGGTAAGGGAGGCCTGGGCCCCTGCCCAGATGAGGGCCCCAAGCGGTCCTCAGGCTCAGCTGGGGGCACCCCGAGGCCCCAGGAAAAGACCAGGCTCTGGGTTGAGGCCAGTGTACCCCACTTTCCACCATGTGTCATCCCAGAAGTAAACTGAGCCCACCCTGATGCAACGCAGTCACCATCTAACTCTCCCTCTTCCTTGCAGTGAAAGAGTTCTTAGCCAAAGCCAAAGAAGATTTTCTTAAAAAATGGGAAAATCCCTCTCAGGTAAGCCCTTGGGTACAGGGTCCTGGGAGGTCCAGCCCCTGCCACCTGGTCCCCAGCGGAGCCCGGTGGCCAGCTCCAGGCCTGCCTGCTCCCTCCCTGGTGCCCACAGCGGCTCACCCAATTGCCCCGCCAAGTGCCCCCTTCCCACACCCCTCCGGACTGGCTGCCCCTGCCCCCCTCGCACAGCTGCCAGCAGCTCCTGGGCCCCCAGCCAAGGCCGATCCCGCCGCCACCCCCTTGAGGAATGCGCCCCCTGTCTGCACCCCGCTCTCTCCGGGCCCCCTCTGCCGGTAGCGGAGGGGATGCCCCAGACCTCAGCCCAGCAGCCCATCCTTCGCCCCTCCCCACAGAATACAGCCAATTTGGATCAGTTCGATCGAATCAAGACCCTGGGCACGGGCTCCTTTGGGCGAGTGATGCTGGTGAAACACAAGGAGACCGGGAGCCACTATGCCATGAAGATCCTTGACAAACAGAAGGTGAGCCCCGGGCCCAACAGGCCCGTATCTCCCCTCCCGTCACCACCACGGCTCCCAGAATCCCACAGTGTGCCAGATCCAGGGACTAGAAGGGCCCGTGCCACTTTCCCAAGACTGGCCGCCACTGCCAAGCAGGGCGCTGGGACACAGGGTCAGATACCAGCCCAGATGGGAAGCAGAAGTCTTTCTGGGGAAAGCAGTGAACATGCTTTCCTAAACATCTCTGAGACCCTACCTCATGCCAGGCGCTGCCATGGGCAGCACCATCCAGCAGAAATGGTACCCAAACCACAGAAGGGATTTTAAACTTTCTGGTTGCTCCATCAAAAAAAAATGATAGGCCAAACTCAGTGGCTCAGCACTTTGAGAGGCTAAGGCAAGTGGACTGCCTGAGCCCACAGGTTTGAGACCAGCCTGGGCAACTTGGCAAGACCTCATCTCTACAATAAATCAAAAAATTAGCCGAGCATGGTAGCACACACCTGTAGTTCTGGCTGCTTGGGAGGCTGAGGCTGAAGGATCGCCGGAACCCAGCAGGTTGAGGCTGCGGTGGCCGGGAGCGGCCACTGCACTCCAGTCTGGGTGATGGAGTGAGACTCCAACTCAAAACAAAACAAAAAAACAAACAAACAAACAAACAAAAAGAATAAAGAAGTGGGCACGGTGGTGTAAGCCTGTAATCCCAGAGCTCTGGGAGTCAGAGGGAGAGGATTGCCTGAGCCCAGGGGTTCAAGACCAGCATGGGCAGCTTGGCGAGACCTCATCTCTATAATAAATCAATTTAGCCGGACATGGTGGCATGAGCACGTAGTTCCAGCTACTTGGAAGGCTGAGGCAGAAGAATCTCCTGAGCCCAGCAGGTCAAGGCAGCAGTGGCCATGAGTGTGTCACTGCACTCCAGCCTGGGCAACAGAGGGAGACTCTGACTCAAAAGAAAAAAACTTAGCCAGCACCTTCACTGAGTGTGCCTTGAAGTTCCAGCTATTGGAGAGGCCAAGGCAGGAAGATCACTTGAGACCAGGAGTTTGAAGCTGCAGTGCACTATGATCAGGCCACTGCACTCCAGCTTGGGCTACAGAGTCTCTAAAAAAATAATAATTAAATTATTTTAAAAATGTATAAAAAGTAAAAAATGAGATTCATTTTAACAATACATTTTAATTAAGCCTACTAGTATATCTACGCATTACCGTTTCCACATTATCAATGTGAAAATATTATCAATGAGACATTTCACATTCCTCTTTTTGTTTGTTTTTGAGTCAGAGTCTCCCTCTGTTGTCCAGGCTGGAGTGCAGTGGCACGTTCCCAGCCACCACAGGCTCGACCTGCCGGGCTCAGGTGATCCTTCCGCCTCAGCCTTCCAAGTAGCTAGAACTACAGGCGTGTGCCACCATGCCCGGCTAACTTTTTGATTGATTGTAGAGACGAGGTCTCACCAAGTTGCCCAGGCTGGTTTCAAACCCCTGGACTCAGGCAATCCTCTTGCCTCCACCTCCCAAAGTGCTGGGATGACAAGCATAAGCCACTGCACGCAGCATCACATTCTTTTTTTTACATACTAAGTTGTCTTCGAAATCCAATGTCTATTTTATGTATCCAGCGTGTCTCCATTCCAATGGTAAATTTTCCTTGGAAAGACAAGGCAAAGTAGGGAAGTTGAAAAGCAGATTCATGTGCCCAAGTTGTTCCAGCCATGCCTGAAAGTTACCCAGCACCTTCACTGAGTGTCAGTTTCTTTTTTTTTTGTTTCCTTTGAGTTGGGGGGTCTCACTGTCACCCAGACTGTAGTACAGTGGTACCATCACGGCTTACTGCAGCCTTGAACTCCTGGGCTCAACCTTTGCTCCTCCCTCAGCCTCCCAAATAGCTGAGACTACAGGCACACACCACCATGCCCGGGTAATTTTAAAATTTTTTTGTAGACCAGACTTAGTGGCTCAGCCCATAATCCCAGCACTTTGAAAGGCTGAGACCAGTGGATTGCCTGAGCCCGCGGGTTCGAGACCAGCCCAGGCAACTTGGCAAGACTTCGTCTCTACAATGAATTAAAAATTAGCCAGGCATGGTAGCACGCGCCTGTAGTTCCAGCTCCTTGGAAGGCTGAGGCGGAAGGATTGCCGGAACTCAGTGGGTCGACGCTGGGATGGTCATGAGCATGCCACAGCACTCCAGCCTGGGTGATGGAGTGAGATTCCAACTTTAAAAAAACCATTTTTTTGTAAAGACAGGGTTTCACTATGTTGCCCAGGCTGGTCTTGAATTCCTGGGCTCAAGTAACCCACCCACCTTGACTTCCCAGAGTGTTGGGATTTTAGGTGTGAGCCACTGTGCCCAGCCAAGGGTCAGTTTCTGAGTCTTCATTTTAAAGACTTAACATTTTAAATTCGGTTCCCCAGCTGACCAGCCACACTTCAAGGGTTCTGCAGCCATCCATGGCTAGTGGGCTCTTGCTGGGCAGGGCAGGTATAGACCCTGAGGACACAGCTATGTGAGCAACAGGTTCACTGACCAGGCGGTCAGGCTGCCCAGGTGTGCCTGGCTGGGTAGCCTTGGGCGAGCCATCTCCTGTCTGTGTCTGGGCTTTCAAATGGGCATTCTCCCAGCGTGTCCCTCTCAGGAATCCTGTCACGATTCAGTGATGAGACACTCTGTGTGAGGTGCCTGCCTGCGGTGTGTACATTTAGGGGACAACTGACAGCTGAGGGCCAGTCAGCCCAAGGTTCAGGTTGGTATAGAGAGTGTTCTAGACAAGGGGAAGGCAATTTCTAAACCCCCCACCCTTGGGCTACTCCTGCCTGTCTTTTCTATTTCCACTCACCCACCCCTTCCTCCGGGAAGCCTTCATCGATTCTCTCTTTCTCTAGACTACACAAAGCACCTTGTCTGGGCATCCACAAGCCCAAGCTTCCCCCCACGGTGGCTCTGACCTCTCTGGGCCTTGAGGCCTGGTGACCCTTTTTTTTTTTAGTTGACTTTTGTTTTTATTTTTTATTCGTTTATTTATTTTTGAGTTGGAGTCTTACTCTGTCGCCCAGGCTGGAGTGCAGTGGCATAATCACTCATCACAACTTTGACCTCCTGGGCCCAGGCGAGCCTCCCCCCTCAGCCTCCCAAGTAGCTGGGTCTGCAGGCATACACCACCGTGCCCAGCTACATTTTTTAGTTTTTTATAGAGACAGGGTCTCACTACGTTGCCTAAGCTGGTCTGGAACTCGAGGATCAAGTGATCCTCCTACCTCAGCCTCCCAAAGTGCTGGGATGACAGGCATGAGCCACCACACTCAGCCTGACTCATGTGATTCTGTGCCCTGAACATCATGCCATGCAAGGACAGGCAGCCTCTGGCCTCTCCCTCATTTTGTCCTCAGCACCCAGCCCAGGGCCCCACAGGCCACAGGCACGCAAACGATTCTGGCTGCCCCTGACACCCCTTGTTCCAGGCGTGGGGGAAATGAGGCCCCTCTCGCCTGCTCCCCCTCTCACCTCCCTGTCCTCTCGCCCTCTCCTTCCACTCCCACAGGTGGTGAAGCTGAAACAGATCGAGCACACCCTGAATGAAAAGCGCATCCTGCAAGCTGTCAACTTCCCGTTCCTCGTCAGACTTGAGTTCTCCTTCAAGGTGGGGTCCCAGCAGCCACAGGTCGGGGTCACCTTATGGGGTCCCTGCCGTCTCTTGGCTTCCAGGGCTGAGGTTGGGGCTGAGGACGATCCCTGGCCGCCCACTTCTGGGGAAGAAAGCAATCCCTGGAGAGGAGGCGGGGACAGGAGTCAGATAGGCTCTGCTGGACCCAAGTTCGGCTGCTGGGCCGGCGACGTCTGGCTCAGTCACCTTGGGAGAGTCACCCAGCCCTCACAGCATCCCTCAGAAGCCCCACCCCATTTACAGCAAGAGCCGGTACTGCAGCCAGAGCGGACTGCAGTTCAGTCCCAGTGCTGCACTTCCTGGACATGTGACCCTGGGCAAGGATTTCCTCTCCCTGAGCCTCAGTTTTCCCATCTGCAGAGTGGGAATCAGAGCGGGCCCCACCTGGTGAGGTTGTCATGACAGTTCCAAGCATGTCGTGTGCGTCCATTGGGAGCTGTTTGGGATGACATCCGCAACGTGGCCATGAGAGCTAGGAGAGGCCATTCGGGGCTGGCTTCCCAAGCATTGGACCCAGGTGCTTGCTTGCAAGGGCCACATTCAGGGGGCTCCACACCAATTTAGACTTTGGAGCCCTGCTGCTGTGTCATAAAATCCATTATTATTTTTTTAATAATTTAACTTTTTACTTTTTTTTTTTTTGAGTCATAGTCTCATTCTGTTGCCCAGGCTGCAGTGCAGTGGCATGCTCATGGCCACCGCAGCCTCCACCTGCTGGGCTCAGATGATCCTTCCACCTCAGCCTTCCAAGTAACTGGAACTATAGGCACGCGCTACCACGCCTGGCTAATTTTTTGGTTTATTGTAGAGATGAGGCCTTACCATGTTGCCCTGGCTGGTCTCGAACCATGGGCTCAGACAATCCTCTCACCTTAGTCTCCCAAAGTGCCGGGATTACAGGCATGAACCATCATGCCTGGCCAATAATTTTTTAGCAAGGAGCCAGATGTTTTTATTTGGGGTCTCACAAATTCTGTAGCCCATCCTAGTCCCATTTTGCAGATGACAAAAACTGTGGCCCCCAAAGCCCAGGCACGAGCTACTGCAGAGTCCTCTCTCCCTCTGGCCAGGGCACGCTGGCCAGTCCCCACACCGCTCTGAGCTGGCCCGCCCTTCCTCCGTGACAGCAGGATGAGGGCTGCCCCTTCTTCTTCCTGGGCAGAACAAGACGCTCTATGTGGTTCACCCCACACTGCAGGGGGCCCTTGGGACAGGCTTCCTGTGGGAGCTGGAATTGTCATCATTTTCCGTCTGGGCACCTGCCAGGGGAGGCCGCTGGGGCCTTCCAATGGGGCCAGGGCTTGGGAGCAGGCCCTGATGCACACTGCTTCCCGCAGGACAACTCGAACTTGTACATGGTCATGGAGTACGTGCCTGGTGGAGAGATGTTCTCACACCTGCGGCGGATTGGAAGGTTCAGGTGAGTGGGCCACCCACCACTCTAGGCTCTCGGGGCCTTCACAGGCAGTGGCACATGAACCAAACCAACTGGGGACACAGAGGTGTCTGGCTTGAAATGCAAGTGGTCTCTCCAGGTCCCTGTGGGGTTTTGTTCCGCTGTACTGAGGAATGTGTGGTGTTTTGACCACCACAAAATGAAACAAATAAACCAAATATGATGGCTTAGATGTCAACATTTAAGTTGGCGATTTTATGCAGGTTTTCCTTTGTGCCAGGTGTGATGGGGCACACCTGTCATCCCAGCTACTCAGGAGCCTGAGGTGAGACAACTGCTAGAGCCCAGGAGTTGGAGACCAGTCTGGACAACATAGCAAGACCCCATCTCTTAAAAAAAAATAGAGGCAAGAGGATTGCCTGAGCCCAGGGGTTTGAGACCAGCCTGGGCAGCTTGGCAAGACCTCATCTCTATAATTTTTTTTTTTTTTTTTT
>NW_007251114.1:0-6715 GCF_000164805.1 Carlito syrichta | reverse complement strand
GACCGGGAGCGGCTACTGCACTCCAGTCTGGGTGACAGAGTGAGACTCCAACTCAAAAAAAAAATTTGTCTACATAAGTTTGTTAGAGATAGTTTTCTTTTCTTTCTTTCTTTTTTTTTTTTGAGTTGGAGTCTCACCCTGTCACCCAGGCTGGAGTGCAGTACCACGCTCACAACCACTGCAGCCTCGATCCGCTGGGCTCAGGCGATCCTTCTACCTCAGCCTTCCAAGTAGCTGGAACTACAGGCATGCACCACAATGCCTGGCAAATTTTTTTATGTATTGTGAGATGAGGTCTCACCATGTTGCTCAGGCTGGTCTTGAACTCCTGAGCTCAGGCAGTCCTCTCGCCTCTGCCTTCCAAAGTGCTGGAATTATAGACGTGAGCCACCATGCCCAGTGTAGTTTTATTTTCAATCAATAGATATAGATGCGCTTTACATACAATAAAATGCACAAATCTTCAGCGTTACACTCCATGACTTTCACAGTTGTATAGACCTATGTGACCACCCCCAAAACACTAGACAGAACATTTCCATCATCCAAAATAGCCCTCACATCCTTTTCTCAACACTTTGCTTCCTGGACAAAGGCAGTTGTCCTTTCTGCTTGAAACACTTGATTGGTTTTTGTCTGGGCTTGGACATGACATACATTGAATCATATATAGTTCATGTTCTTTGTGTCTTTCTTCTTTTGCCGAACCTAACCGGTTTGAAGTCCCGCCACCTTGTTGAGTAGACTCATAGTTTGTCCTGTTGGTGGTGGTGGCGTTGAGGGGTTTCCACTGTGTGACACATTACATGATCCGTGACTCTGTCCTCCCCTTGGTTGGTGGCATTGAATGGACTCCACTGTGTAAACATGTCACGATCTGTGACTCCACCCTCCTCCCGTTGGTGGACATCAGGCCGTTTCCAGGGTCGGGCTATCAGTGAATAAGTCAGCTCCCCCTCTGCCTTTCTGATAGCTGGGCTGGAGGTGCCCTCCTCTGGGGGTGGCTCCACAGACCCACCTGGTGGTCTCTGTGGGGGCGTGGCCACCAGCACTCACCTCCTGCTTGTCCCCGCCAGTGAGCCCCATGCCCGTTTCTACGCGGCGCAGATCGTGCTGACCTTCGAGTACCTGCATTCACTGGATCTCATCTACCGGGACCTGAAGCCGGAGAACCTGCTTATTGACCAGCAGGGCTATATCCAGGTGCCCACTGGGCTGGGCGAGGGGCAGCCTGGGTGGCCATGGCCTGGGCCCTCCCTCTGGCCAACCGCCCATTCTTGTGCCCTCAGGTAACGGATTTCGGTTTCGCCAAGCGTGTGAAGGGCCGTACCTGGACCTTGTGTGGGACCCCTGAGTACCTGGCCCCCGAGATCATCCTAAGCAAAGTAAGCATGTCCTCAGCCTGCCCCCTTTCCTGTGGCCGGCTCCACCCTCGTCCCCCTCACTCTGTCTTCCCATCTTGCTCCAGGGCTACAACAAGGCCGTGGACTGGTGGGCCCTGGGGGTCCTCATCTATGAGATGGCCGCTGGCTACCCGCCCTTCTTCGCCGACCAGCCCATCCAGATCTACGAGAAGATCGTCTCTGGGAAGGTGAGGCCAGGATGCAGGGCCACAGCCTTGGAAGGGACAGCCCCCTCTTCCCCCGCTTGTCACCTGCTCTCTGTGAAGCCCTGCTTGTCGAAAAAAATCTAGAAGTTCATTAAGTTGGAGGCTGGGTGTGGTGGCTCATGCCTGTAATCCCAGCACTTTGGGAGGTCGATGCAGGAGAGTCCCTTGAGCCCAGGAGTTCAAGACCAACCTGGGCAGCATAGCATACCTCATCTCTAAAAAAAATGAAAATTAGCCTAGCATGGTGGCATGTACCTGTAGTCCCAGCTACTCAGGAGGCTGAGGCAGGAGGATCACCTGAGCCCAGGAGGTTGAGGTTGTGGTGAACTGTGATCTTGCTGCTGCATCCCAACTTGTCTCACAACAGCAACCCCCAAAAATATTCATTAAGTTGGGCCAGGCTGTGAAGCCAGAACACTGGCCTCACTAAGGCCGACACCTCCAGTCCTGCCCTCCTGCCCACCTGTGTCCAGTCCCGCCCCATGGTGCCATAATCCCTGGCGCTTCCAGAAGGCCAGGCCTCATGGGAACACTTGCGCTACCCTGACAAGAGGCCCTTCTCGCCCTTCCTTGTCCCACTTAGCGCGAGTTTTCACGGGTGTCAGGGCAGAAGAGTGACTATGTGTGGTTCCCAGGGGCTGCTGTGGCCTCACAGGGAGACCCTCCCTCAGGGTCTACAGCCCACGCCCACCCCTCCAAATGCAGACCCCGCTGGCTCAGGGCTCAGGTCAGGCACAGTGAGACCACTGGAGCCTGCACCTATGATGTGCACCAGTGCCCGCCACCCACCAGGCCCCTCAGTGACCCCCTGAGAGAGTGACACACCCCCGGGAGAGGCGAGGAAACTGAGCCTTAGAACAGGGAAATATCTGTTCCGAGATCACACGTGTTGAGTAAGTGGAGGCCTCAGCCTGCAGAGGCCAGAGACAGGCTGGGGACCCCACCTCACTGCGGGGACCCACCATCCCTCCACGGGGCCCAGCGTCTCCCGCACAAGAGCTGCTGGCTGACCCAGAGTTGCCATCCAACGGCGGGCGCAGCCTCAGCTCGGCCTCCAGTGGGCTCCCCTGGCTCCGAGGCCCAGCTCTGCCACCAACTGGCCTTGAAACTTCAGGCAGGTCACTTTGCCTCTCGAAGCCTCGCCTTACCCACCTGGGAACTGGGGAACCAGCCATCTGCCTCTTAGGGAGGTGAGGAGACATCACTAACTGCTGAGTGGCATGCTCAGCGGACACACAGTCAGCCTCACTAAAAGGGGAGGAGGAGGCATCAGCCCCCAGGCAGAAGAGAGATTGCCAAGAAAATGGCCAGGACTGGGGGAGAGAAAGAAACAGCCACAGAAGATTCCAGAGGGGAATGAGCATAACGCCCTCCTTTGTAGCATTTTCTAGTTCCCACGCTCCTTCAGTGGTATCAGAGACTCATGCAACCCTGGGATATCTGCCCTGTGTCGGCGGGGCAGGAGCAGAACCAGAGAGGTTAAGGGCTGTGGCCAAGGTCACATAGCATGTAAGAGGCAGAGCAGTGACTATAAGCCCAGTGACTATGTGTATAGAATGCTGTGGTCTCAGAGTGTTTGGGGAAACTTTCCAGAATTGAGCTGGGCCTTAAAGAATGGAAGAGACTTGGTTAGGGAGGAGATGTCTCACATTAGCACAAGTATTTTAGAAGTCTCCACGCTTTGGGAGGCTGAGGCTGGAGGATCACTTGAGCCTAAGAGTTCGAGTCCAGCCTGGGCAACCCAGTGGCACTCTGTCTCTACAAAAAATTTTTAAAATGAGCCACGCACGGTCGTACATGTCTGTAATCTCAGCTACTCAGGAAACTGAAGCAGGAGGACTGCTTGAGGCCAGGAGTTCAAGGCTGCAGTGAGTTATGATTATACTGCTGTACTCCTGGGTGATAGAGCAAGACCCCATCTCCAAAAAAAAATTTTTTTTAAAAAGAGGTCTCACTGGGCACGGTGGCTCACATCTGAAATCCCAGCATTTTGGGACGTGGAGGTGGAGATGAGAGGATTGCCTGAGCCCAGAGGTTTGAGACCAGCCTGGGGAAGTTGGCAAGACCTTGTCACTACAATTAACACAAAAATTAGCCAGGTGTGATGGCACACGCCTATAGTTCCAGCTACTTGGAAGGCTGAGATGGAAGGATCAAGCCCAGCAGGTCGAGGTTGCAGTGGCTGTGAGCGTGCCACTGCACTCCAGCCTGGGCGACAGAGTGAGTTTCCAATTTAAAAAAAAAAAGTCTCCAGACCCCAGCAGAACTGCTTTAAGAAGCAGCAGTTGTGCCAGGTGTGGTGGCTCACACCTATAACCCCAGCATTTTGGGAGACTGAGTCAGGAGGATTCCTTGAGCTCAAGAGTTCGAGACCAGTTTGGGTGGCATTGCAAGACCTCAATTCTACAAATAGTAAAAAAAACTATAGCTGGGCATGGTAGCGCGCGCCTGTAGTTCCAGCTACTTGGAAGGCTGAGGCAGAAGGATCGCCGGAGCCCAGCAGGTCGAGGCTGCGGTGGCCGGGAGTGGCCGCTGCACTCCAGTCTGGGCGACAGAGTGAGACTCCAACTCAAAAAAAAAAAAGAAAAAAAAAACTGCAGATTCTCCAGTCCCACTCCCACTGTTTAGATCAGAAACTCTCCAGAGGGCCCAATGAGCTATTTTAGTGGGATTCCAGTAGGCACTCCAGTATGGAGGCCTCATCCCCATAGGACTGTCAGATGGAGGAGACATGGTTCTGGGTGTCCAGGCTCCAGACCACTCCCCACCCTGTGTACCCTCTCCTCCAGGTGCGGTTTCCTTCCCACTTCAGCTCTGACTTGAAGGACCTGCTGCGAAACCTTCTGCAAGTAGATCTTACAAAGCGGTTTGGTAACCTCAAGAACGGAGTCAACGATATCAAGAACCACAAGTGGTTTGCCACGACCGACTGGATTGCCATCTACCAAAGGAAGGTAGGGCCTCCCCTCCTGGAGCATGCAGGAGTCAGGGAGGGCTGCCAGGGAAAGGTTAGAAAGGGGAGAGACCCCAGGTGAGGAGGCAGTTTTGAGCCAGTGGCACCTAGAAATGAGACTTTGGGGTCATGTGGCCACTCTGGGACCTTGGACAGAAGATGCATCTCTCTGGGAGGCATTTTTCCCTTTATTGGGTTGGCTATAAGGGGTCTGGAGTTGCTAAGAGAAGTCCATACCCTAATGCTAAGCACAGGCCTGGGTCAAAGTAAATACCTCTGGAACGTTAGGCCGTTCGCATTTATTGTTGTAATGACACTTATGTTGACTGCTGAGGTCTGGGTGATTCTTGATTCCTCTCCAGGTTGAAGCACCCTTCATCCCCAAATTTAAAGGCCCTGGGGATACGAGTAACTTTGACGACTATGAGGAGGAAGAGATCCGGGTCTCCATCAATGAGAAGTGTGGCAAGGAGTTTTCTGAGTTTTAGGGGTGTGCCTGTGCCCCCATGGGTTTTCTTTTCTCCTTTTTTTTTTTTTTTTTGTGGGGGGGGGGGGGGTTGGATTGAACAGCCAGAGTTCCTTGCATCTAATTTCACACCCACCCCACCCTCCAGGGTCGGGGGAGCGGCAAGTCCAGATATTTGAAGGGACAAAACACCAGCTGCTCCCCCTCATCCCCTTCGCCCTCCTGCCGCCTATGTCACTTTACCCTTTCCCTATGCCCCCCCCCATCCCCACCTTGGCCCACTTCGGCCTGTTTTAAACAACTTTCTCAGCTCCAGTCAGACCAGGTCTTGCTGGTGGATCCAGGGACAGGGTGTGGAAAGAGGGGCTCAGGCTTAACTCCAGGCCCATCCCTATCCCACCATAGGCACCACGTGCAAAGGGTGAAAATGAAAAACCGAAAAACTGACATTCCCTTCAGGGCAGTGACGCCTGGGAAGGAGATGGTTTTAGTGGCATGTTCAATGGGCTGCCCTGGAGAATCCTTTTTTAAAAAATTTAAAATCGTATTTAAGTTCCACCAGTGCCTCCCCCCCTCCTTCCCCTACCTCCACCCCTCCCAGGTCCCCCCACTTCCTAGATGCATTTTAACGAGGCTGGGAAGCAGACTGACTTTGTAAAGGGAGACGCTGGGGCTTGAACCTCCACCCTGAGCTGCTAATCTCCCCTGCCTGCCCCCCACAGGGTCCTCTGCCAATCCTGCAAGGGTCTCAGCCCTTTAGGAAGCCCCCCAGTCTCCTCTTCCCCAGCAGACCTCTCCTCACCCTTGGGCTCTGGGAGTCAGAGCAGCAGCCCCTTTCCCTGCCAAAGAAGAATCATCCCCCCAAAATACAGAGGGGGAGCCCCAAGCCCGCGGTCTTTCCTCCCAGCAGCATTCTCCCCAAACTCCCTCATTTTATTCTCAGCGAGATTTTAATGCCCTCTCAGCTCAGCTGGGAAGGCGACTCTGCGAAAGGACAGGGAAGAGGCAAAGTCTCTCCCACCCCCACCCCCACGGTCCAGGGTTCAAGGCCAGGGTTGCTGGGGTGGGACTGCCTGTTTTATTCACCCAGCAGCTTCTGCCCCCCCACCCCAGGCGCCCCTCCTCCAGCTTAGCTGTCAGCTGTCCAACACCCCCTGTCTGATTTGTGCTCTCCTCTCAACAGAAAAGTGGGGAGCCACCCCCTTCATCCCCGTATCTGTCCCTCTCACAACTTCTCCCCATCCCAGGAGGAGCTCTCAGACCTGGGGTGGGGCCCCGGGTGGGCGCGGGCGTGATTCAACCTGTGTGCTGCAAAGGACTTCCTCTTGAACAGTGTGCTGTTGTAAACATATTTGAAAACTATTACCAATAAAGTTTTGTTTAAAAAAAAAAGTGTCGCTGGTGTTCTCGACTTCGGTCACCCACCCACACACCCCCAGGGGGTTGGAAAGGGAAATTCGGACCCCAGCGCCCAGGCTGATCAGTCCTGGCCTGGAGTCCTTGTAAAACCGGGCTTAGCTGAAATTCCGCCACTCCCTCCGCCCCGCAGGAGAAGGGGCACCAAACTGCCCTTTGACCCCGGATTCGGGGTCCCCAAATCTGCGGCGCGCCCCCGCTGCGTCCAGCCCAGGACCGAGAGGGCGCTCTAGGGAGACGCTGGGGCCGGCGCGCCAGGAGGCCGAGCGGC
>NW_007251113.1:84057-86088 GCF_000164805.1 Carlito syrichta | reverse complement strand
GGTTCGAGACCCACCTGGGCAACTTGGTGAGACCTCATCTCTACAATGAATCAAAAATTAGCCGGGTGTGGTAGTGCGCATCTGTAGTTCCAGCTACTTGGAAGGCTGAGGTGGAAGGATGGCCGGAGCCCAGCAGGTTGAGGCTGCGGTGGCCGGGAGCGGCCACTGCACTCCAGTCTGGGCGACAGAGTGAGACTCCAACTCAAAAAAAAAAAAAAGAAGAGTCTTTTTATGTTGCTCCAGACTGGTCTCTAACTCCTCGGCTCAAGCGATTCTCCCTCCTTGACCTTCTAAAGTGCTGGGATTATAGGCATGAGCAACCACATCTGACAGGCTGAATTTTCCTTTTTAGAAGGAATGCAATCTCACAGTAGAAAAATTTAAAAATATATACAAAATTTAGAAAATGTCAATAAGAGCATCATGTAAATATTTGCATATTTCTATGTATCTCAGCCTGTTTTTGAGTCAAAGTCTTATTCTGTCGCCCAGGCTGGAGTGCAGTGGCATGCTCACAGCCACTGCAACCTTGACCTGCTGGGCTCAGGCGATCCTTCTGCCTCAGCCTTCCAGGTAGCTGGAACCACAGGTGTGCACCACCACACCTGGCCAATTTTTTGATTTTTTTGTAGCAATGAGGACTCTCTAAGTTCCCCGGGCTGTTCTCAAATCCCCGGGCTCAGACGGTCCTCTCGCCTTGGCCTCCCAAAGTGCTGGGGTGACAGGCGTGAGCCGCTGCACCTGGCCAGTGATCGATGTTTATTGAGTAACTACTATGTACCAGGCAAAGTTCCAGGTATGAGGGATTTGAAGCTGAACAAGACATATAGATAGATGCCCCTTGAACAAGATACATAAGAGAGGTCTGTGGCCTGTGGGGGGTGCTCAGAGGAAAGGTTAACACAGGTTATTTGGTGCGATTAGTGCTGGGAAAGAGTAGCACGGTGCTGTGGCTGGATGGATCCGCCTCGGTCTGAGAGTTCCCCAGTCTCTGTCCCCCAGGTGGTTATGGGGTTCTCTCCTAGACCTGTACTCGGGGAAGCCCCTCCGCTCACCCTGGTACTGCTGGAGGCCTCTGCTCCTGGGTCCTGAGCTCGGGAGGCACCTTCTCGGAGGCTTCTCTGTGTCCGGGTCCCTTCTCTGGCTCTCCTGGAGCGAGTGAGGGCTGCCTCCCCCTGCCTGCTTCTGCAGCATCTGAAAACATGAGCTGGACACAGACACCCACGGCTGGCCTTGAGCACCCTCTCTGGAGGGAGCCCCCTCCTCCCAGGCACCCTCCTGGCCTCCAAGAGAGGGAGGCTCTGTGCCTAACTGGGGAAGGTGCTGGATGGAGGTAAAAAGAAGCCGGGAGGCCGGGAGACGGGGCTGCAGCTCAGCAGGAAACTGGAGTCCAGATGGGCGCTTGAGATGAAGGGGCTCCTGGGTGGGGCTCCGAGAGCCTCCCGGCGTCTGAGAGAGGCCTTTCACAATGGCGGCGGCTTCCAGTGCTGGCTCTGGAACTGGGTTTTGATCCCTGTTTCTCTCCAGCTGGGTAACCTTGAGCCCGTGACTTGGACCCAGCTCCAAGCCTCAGCTGACTCCAAACGACCCAATGCAATTCTGTTCATCGTTATAGTAAAAGGTTTGGATGGGACTGACACTCATGCCCCCCCACAAGGCAGGGTCTGTGCCAGGTGCCTTGTAGGGATGGAACCCAGTGAGTCCTCAACACGACACCAATGAGGCACAGATGGATGCAGGCTGTGCCCAAGGTCTTTTAGCAGGTAAAGTAGCGGGTCTGGTCACAGTCTTGTTGGAGAGAGAAAAGGATGGGTGAAGGATGCCCTGAATGTTGGTGCTGGGCTCCCTCCAAGACCCCCTCCCTCTGGGCCCTCTCCCTGCCACAGGAGAAGCCGGGATTTGTAACGGACGCTACAGGGTGAGGGCGGTGCTTCACCCAAGGGAATGTTGCCTTTCTTTTTTTTGAGTTGGAGTCTCACACTGTTGCCCAGACTGGAGTGTAGTGGCCGCTCCCGGCCACCGCAGCCTCGA
>NW_007251113.1:81406-83751 GCF_000164805.1 Carlito syrichta | reverse complement strand
AGCGATCCTTCCGCCTCAGCCTTCCGAGTAGCTGGAACTACAGGTGCACACTACCATGCCTGGCTAATTTTTTGATTTATTGTAGAGATGAGGTCTCGCCTGCCCAGATGGTTCTCGAACCCGCGGGCTCAGGCAATCCACTCACCTCAGCCTCCCAAAAGCACGGGATTACAGGCTGAGTCACCGAGCCCGGCTATGTTGCCTGTCTTCATGGTGGCATTTTTGGGTGTGGGGAATCTGATGCGGGGAGGGTCTTCTTTGTGCCCTTCAGTTCCTGCTACTTGGTACTTTCAGAAAGAGAGACATTTGATGGAAAGAGGCTGAGCGTGTGCTGGAAGCTTGGGATGCAGGCTGGGGGCTGGGGAGGGCGAGGACGGAAGCCCTGAGTAGCCATCAGGGTGAAAGGGCGCCGGAGGCCGTGAGGGGGCTGGAGGCCTAGGAGGCACCTGAGAAAGTAGGTAGGCAGCTCTGGGTTTGCTCACTCAGCATCTCTTCCTGTCCCAGAAGCCGGTGTTCTTTTCGTGGAAATCTTCCCTCCTCCATGAGGCTCATGGGGCTCAGAGAAGGCCACTGTCACATCTATTTCCACGGTATCAAGAGATCCAGGCCACGCCCCCTTGCCGGGGTGGCTGGTTCAGGGATGAGCAAGTGCCTGCGATCTGGGCCAATGACCAGGGCCGCCAGAGACTTGCTTTAACTATTGTTGGGGGCGCTAGGCCAGAGGATGTGAGAGGGGAAGAAGTAATCTTAGAATGGCCAAGGCCCTTGGCATCATGCAGGGAAAGCCTGGTCTGAGATGAATCCAACCCAAAGGAAGGCAGGGTCAAGAGATTCTCATGTAGCACCTTGATCCAGTCATACCTGAGGTCCACTAATGGATTTGTCAGTTACACAAACTTATGTATTCATTCCTGCTTAATCCATTTTGGATTGGGTTTTGTGTCCCTTGTACCTGAGAGCCATAATTCAAGCCACGAGGGAGGAAGCCTGAGCAGGGGAGGGAAAAGGCGCCATCGGGGAGTGGAGGGTCAGACCACAAGGTTCCTACCTGGCTGGCTCCTGACACAGTGGACTCAACACCTACCCTCTTTCTAGTGGTCCTCAGGCCAGGACTTGGCTGGGCTGCTGGATCCTGGGTCCTACCCTCCGTGTGCATCTGGGCATTTCTGTTGTCCATCCTGCCAGGGCCAACAAGGGTGCGGGGGAGCGGCATCAGCTGCTGTGCTCCCACGGGAGAAATCTGGGTGCAATTCCACCCAGCCCATTACCCAACTCCTGCCTCACAGGCGCCTGTGAAGTCTGTGATGCAGAAAGCCCTGCTCAGGGGAAGAGGTGCGGCCAGGCCTGCAGCAGAACCAGAGAGCTGGCCTCATGCAAGTGACCCACAGACTTCTCATTTTTTTATTTTTATTTTTATTTATTTATTTTTTGAGTTGGAGTCTCACTCTGTCGCCCAGACTGGAGGGCAGTGGCCGCTCCCGGCCACCGCAGCCTCAACCTGCTGGGCTACAGCGATCCTTTCGCCTCAGCCTTCCCAGTAGCCGGAGTTACAGGCGCACGCTACCACGCCGAGCTAATTTTTTATTTATTGTAGAGATGAGGTCTCAAGTTGCCCAGGCAAGTTTTGAACCCGCGGGCCCAGGCAATCCACACACCTCAGCCTCCCAAGGCGCGGGATTACAGGCTGAGCCACCAAGCCTGGCTTTTATTTTTATTTTTTTGAGTTGGAGTCTCACTGTGTCGCCCAGGCTGGAGTGGAGTGGCACACTCGCGGCCACCGCAGCCCTGACCTGCTGGACTCAGGCGATCCTTTTGTCTCAGCCTTCCAAGTAGCTGGAACCACATGCCCGGCTAATTTTTTTATTTCTTGTAGAGACGAGGTCTCAGCAAGTTGCCCAGGCTGGTCTCGAACCCCCAGCCTCAGGCAATCCTCTCGCCTCGGCCTCTATAAGTGCTGGGATGACAGGCTGAGCCACCGCACCCAGCCGACCCACAGACTTCTAATTCTCACGATGACCCTGCGAGAAAGGAGGCTGTGGAAGGCAAGGAGACTGCCCGAAGTTCAGCAACACTTACTACGGCAGGATCGGAACCCTGGCCGGTCGGACCCCGAAACCCACATACTTCCCCCTGTAGCAGCGTTTCCTAAAGGATGTTCTTTGTAATATGGGTCCCTGGTGATGTTCCGCAAGGTTCTGAGTGAAGGGTGCAGGAAGCGACCAGAGGGGCGGCTCCCAAAATGGCGCCGACACACCGGACAACAAAGGCCCTCGGTCCAGGCCAGCACAATTCCCCATGCGCGCCAATTTCAAACCTCCCGGCGGGTCAATTTCAAACCTTCCCGC
>NW_007251113.1:74555-80995 GCF_000164805.1 Carlito syrichta | reverse complement strand
TTTTTTTTTTTTTTTTTTTTTTTTTTTGAGTCCGAGTATCACTGTCACCCAGGCTGGAGTGCAGTGGGATGCTCACGGCCACGGCAGTCTCGACCTGCTGGGCTCAGATGATCCTTCCACCTCAGCCTTCCAAGTAGCTGAAACTACAGGTGTGTGCCACCACGCTCTGGCTAATATTTTGACTTTTTTTTTAGTTTGAGTGGGAGTCTCACTCTGTCGCCCAGACTGGAGTGCAGGGGCCGCTCCCGGCCACCACAGCCTCGACCTGCTGGGCTCCGGTGATCCTTCTGCCTCAGCCTTCCAGTAGCTGGAACTACAGGCCTGTGCTACCACGCCCGGCTGATTTTTTGATTTATTTTAGAGATGAGGTCTCACCAAGTTGCCCAGGTGGGTCTCGAACCTGCAGGCTCAGGCAATCCACTCATCTCAGCCTCCCAAAGCGCGGGATTACAGGCTGAGCCACCGAGCCTGGCTTTTTGATTTATTGTGGAGACGAGGGCTTGCCAAGTTGCCTGGGCTGGTCTCGAACCTGTGAGCTCAGGCAATCCTCTCACCTCGCTCTCCCAAAGTGGGGATTATAGGTGTGAACCACTGCACCCAGTCAACATCCTGTTTTTTAAAAAGCAGTAAGAATCAGGAAATAGTTGCCCAGGCTGGTCTTGGACCCCTGGGCTCAGTTAATCCTCTCACCTCCACCTCCCAAGTGCTGGAATTACAGGTTTGAGCCACTGTGCTTGGCCCCTTTTCATTGTGAACTAGTTTTCAGGGGTAAATTCCACTCCCCAGACCATGTGACCTCAAAGATCCTGATGGTGCTTTTAAATCATGGCAGGCTAGCCAGCATCCGTGAAGAAACCCTCTTATTTGATGGGCGGTTTGCGGACAGTATTCTCCTAACCACCCTGTGAGGTCAGTGGGCTCAGCCCTGTTTTAAAGATAAGGAAACCGGGGCTCAGGGATGCCTAGCGTCTTGTCGACTCCACACAGCTAACTAGTCTGCCGAGGAACTGGAGGCCAACCCAGGCCTGTCTGACAGCTTGTCTCCCCATGGCATCTTGCCTGCGAGGAGGATTAAGCTGTTTGTTCATTTACCCATGCAGTCAACTACTGTGTAACGACACATGCCGGGTCAGGGCTGGGCAACACACTGGGTGTTCCGATGGCTTTGGGGGTTTACCAGGGTCACAGAGCAGGTCCACTTCATGTCTGCTGACCCAGATCCCCAGTCCCTCCTCCTACCCTCCAGGTTACACCTGCACCCCCACAATGCAAACGAGACCTCGCCTCCCAGGTGACCTCCCACCCAGGTCCCAGGGACAGCCCCGGCCTCGCAAAGGACCCAGGCGCTCACTTGGCACAGAGAAGCTGGGGCTGTGGCCAGGTCCCGCTCTCTTTCCTTGGAGTTCCTGTCTTCTCCCCCACTGCTCTCCTGTTAGGGTTCCCCAGGCCATTCCCCCTCTCCCTGAGCCAGCTGGGGACAATCTCCCCACAGCCCCTTCAAACACGCCCCCCATTGTCCACTGTTTCCGCCTGGAACATGCACAGGCATCCAACCTTGGAATCCTCAGGCCTCGGGATTCCACGAGCTGAGGGCTTACAGGGGCAGAGGCCCCAGAGGAATCCAGCCTCCTGTCCATCCCCATCTGGAGCCGCTAGCCCTGAGAATTTAGACGAGAAGGGGAGGCCCCAACCCTAGCAGAGGGGCATATACTCTGGGGGGCAGAACTGGGGGAGAGGCTGGCAGACATAGACAACGCCCCCCCTTCAGATCACTTGGTACCCTCTTCTGTTAAACAGCTTTATTGAGATTAAATCCACACACCCTACAACTCATCCATTTGAAACGTACATTTGAAATGTGACTTTTAGTATATTCATAGAGTTGTATAACCATCACCACAATTTTACAACATTTTTATCACCCCCAAAAGAAACCCCACGTCCCTTGGCCATCACTCCCAATCTTCCCACCTCATCTCCAGCCCTAGGTAACCGATTTGCCTATTCTGAACATTTCATATCAATGGAATTGTACAATATGTGGTCCCTGGTGTCTGACTTCTTTCACTCAGTATGTTTTCTTTCTTTCTTTTTTTTTTTCTTTTTGAGTTGGAATCTCACTCTGTCGCCCAGGCTGGAGCGCAGTGGTATATACAGGGCCACCGCAGCCTCGACTTGCTGGACTCTGGCGATCCTTCCGCCTCAACCTTCCAAGTAGCCAGAACTACAGGTGGGCGCTACCATGCCCGACTAACTTTTGATTTATTGTAGAGATGAGGTCTCACCAAGTTGCCCGGGCTGGTCTCGAACCCGCAGGCACAGGCAATCCACTCGCCTCGACCTCTCAAAGTGCTGGGATTATAGGCTGAGCCACCGAGCCCGGCCACTCAGCATCTTTTCAAGGTTCATCTATCTCGTAGCATGAATCAAAATTTCATTCCTTTTATGGCTCATATTCCATTGTATGGAGATATCACATTTTGTTTCTCCACTCCTCAGTTGGCAGACATCGGGGCTGTTTCCACTCTTTTGCTGTTAAAGTAATACTGCCGTGAACGCTTGTGGACAAGTTTTTTGGTTTAATTTGTTCGGTCTGTAGAGACCGAATCTCATTGTGTTGCCCAGGCTGGTCTCAAACTCCAGGCCAAGCAATCCTGGTGCCTTGGCCTCCCAAAGTGCTGAGATTATTGACGTGAGCTACACATGCGGCCTGTACAGGTTTGTCTATGAACAAATGTTTTCATGTCTCTTGGGTACATACCTAGGAATGGAACTGCTGGGTCATGCAGTAATTCTACGTTTAGCCTCTTGAGAAACTGCCAGACTTTTTAACAGTAGCTGCCATTTTAAATTCCTACCAACAGTGCATGAGTGTTCCAATTTTTCTACATACTCTCAACACTTGTCATTACCATTCTTGTTATATTATGATGTTAGTGTTATATATTGTGACACTTGTTATAGCCCTTCCAATGGGTGTGGGCACGAAGTGTTAGCCCATTGCAATCTTGATCTGCATTTCCCTGACAACTGATGATGTTTAACATCTTTTCATGTGCTTATTGGCATCTCTCTTCTTAGGAAAATGTCTATTTAGAGCCTCTGTTCATTTATATTGAGTTATTTGTCTTATTGCATAGGAAGTAATCTTTTTTTTTTTTTTGAGTCAGAGTTTCACTCTGTCGCCCAGGCTGGAGTGCAGTGGCATACTCATGGCCACAGCAGCAGCCATGACCTGCTGGGCTCAAGCGATCCTTCCACCCCAGACTTCCAAGTAGCTAGGACTACAGGCGCATGCTACCACGCTCGGCTAATTTTTTGATTTTTTGTGGAGACAAGGTCTCACCCAGGCTGGTCTCACCCAGTTGGCCAGGTTGGTCTTGAAGCTGTGGACTCAGGCAATCATCTCACTTTGGCCTCTCAGAGTGCTGGGATTACAGATGTGAGCCACCACGCCTGGCCTGGAGAGTATTCTTTTCAACTCTATATATGTCTCTGATCATATATAGGATTTGCCAAAAAAAATAATATATATCCTACATATGATCTGTGCATTGCTGGTGAAAACGTAAAATGGTACAGCTGCTGTGGAAAGTGGTTTGGCAGTTTCTTGGCAAGCTAAACACAGAATCGTCATCTGGCCCAGCAGTTCCACAACTAGGTGTGTACTCAAGAAAGTCGAATTTTTTTTTAAGTGTTCTTTTTTTTTTTTTTTTTTGAGTTGGAGTTTCACTCTTTCGCCCAGACTGGAGTGCAGTGGCCACTCCCGGCCACCGCAGCCTCGACCTGCTGGGCTCCGGCGATCCTTCCGCCTCAGCCTTCCGAGTAGCCGGAATTACAGGCATGCACTATCACGCCCGGCTGATTTTTTGATTTTATTGTAGAGATGAGGTCTTGCCTGCCCAGGCAGGTCTTGAACCCGCGGGCTCAGGCAATTTACTCACCTCAGCCTCCCAAAGGTGCAGGATTACAGGCTGAGCCACCGAGCCCAGTTATGTATATTCATTCTTACATGTTTAAGCTTCAACTGTCTGTAAAGTACTCTCCATTTGATGCAAACACCTACCGAGATGCTTTTCTCCACGGCTCAAAACAGTTTTTGAACCTGTCAATTTTGATGCCTTTTAGTGCTTCCACCATTTTTTGTTTCGCCTCTTCCATATCAGCAAAATGTTTCCCTTTAAGGACTTTCTCTCGTCCAGGGGGAAAAAAAAAGTCACCCGGGGCAAGATCGGGTGACTAGGGAGGGTGAGGCAAAAAGCGCTTAAAATATAGGGCAGCCCCCTCGGGTCTCCTTCCACTGTGGGAGCTTTTCTGTCCTCTCAATAAATCCTGCTTTCTAAAAAAAAATGTGCTGAACACACAGCCTGGTGTGGACAGGTGCACTCATAAATCATCCATCATGAAATGGACAAGCATGTTGAAAGAATTAAAAAAAAAAAAAATTAATTGAAGCCAAGCACAGCCTCTCACAACAACGCTAGCAGGCACACTGTTGCCAGTGGGTTCCTAGAACACTTACCTAACGGGGGGACATTTGTACTGCAAGGGGCCCACCCTCCAAAAAATAATTCTGCTTTTTGGGGGCTCCCTCTCATACATATTTCTGGAGGCTGCCAAGGAAAACTCTCTTATGTTAAGCCCTGGCCTGGCCCTGGACCTACCAGGAAGCAGCTGGCTGAATTGCAGTGAGCCGTTCCACCCTGTGAGCCGCCTCGCACACAGGTGGGCTCTGTCTGAGCCTGTGCTCTGCCCGTTGACTTGGATTGTGTCCGTCTGCTGTACAAGGTAGTTACCCTGGGAGCAGATGGCCAGTCCAGTTATTCTCAATAGCAGGCGTTTAGGAAGGCATCTCGGATGTCCAACCACGTGGTTTGGTTTGAGAGGAAGTCAAAGACCGTCTGACCTCTCCCAACTACAGGCCAGTGTTGCTTCCCTGGCTTGTCACTGCTCCAGTGGCCCCCATCATACAATGAGGATGACAATCGTTGTCCTGCCTATATCACAGGGGTTATGGCGCCAAGGCAACTTCTCCAGAGAGCCTTTCCTGACCGTCTCTGAACAGAGGGGAGTCTCTCTTGGCTCCCACAGCCCCCTGTGAGGTTGCTCTGACAAAGCACCTTTCATTCTGCCTTGCACATGCACACTTTTCTCTCTGCCTCCTCTGGGGCGAGCGCCATGATGGCGGGAGTTGAGTGGGCCGTGTGTCAGTGGCCCAGCATTCAGCCCCAGCATAGGGTAGGGACTTGATGCCATCTTCGTCAGACTGAACGGAGCTGAACATGCTCTGAACCCATTGCAAGACACAGACGTCTCCTGGCACACAGTGGTGAGTCCCCCTTCAGTGCATGAGAGGGGAGGCTTTCCACCTGCGTGGCTGCAGATGAGGACCCAGATGGTCACAGTGGGCTGCCTTCATGCCGCTGGTCTCCCAGAGCAGAAGGGAGGAATCCTGGTGCTCGTGGTGGACACTATTCCGAAGTTCTGCTCCTGAGGATTGGTCCAAGGTGCTCTTGTGGCTGGAAGTTTCTTCAACTCAATGGCCATGTGTGTTTTTCTCCCGGGATATCCTATTTTCTGTTATGTTGTTCAGCATACACTGATGTGAGGGGTCAGAGTGCTAAAGAGAAAACATGGTAGCCCGTCCTTACACTGCCACTTGGCTTTGGAATGTATGCAGTTGAAAACACACACACAAGCTGGGTGCAGTGACTCAAGCCTGTAATCCCAGCACTGTGGGAGGCTGAGGTGAGAGGATTGCCTGAGCCCAGGGGTTTGAAACCAGCCTGGACAACTTGACGAGACCTCGTCTCTATGATAGATCAAAAAAATTAGCCGGGCATGGTGGCGTGCACCTGTAGTTCCAGCTACTTGGGAGGCTGAGGCAGAAGGATCACCTGAGCCCAGCAGGTCGAGGCTATGGTGGCTGTGAGCGTGCCACTGCACTCCAGCCTGGGCAACAGAGTGAGACTCTGACTCAAAAAAAAAAAAAAAAAGAAAAGAAAAGAAAAAGGAAAACACACACACACACACACATTCAGTCATCATCGAGCACTTATTCTGTGCCAGGCCCTCTGGGCTGAATACAGGACCCCAAGGTGGTGGGGCCATGATCCTGCCCTCAGGAAGATCACAGTCTAGTGGGAGAGCAGCTCAATCAAAAGGATGATGAGAATGTGAGTGGACATGATCTTCTGGGTGGGGGTGTACCCTGCTTTCCCCTCTGCTCTCAGTATCTCTCTTTCTCCAACCTCCAAGGGGAGTTCTGTCTTTGTCATTCTAGGGCCTTAGGAAAACAGGAGACAGGACCGTAGAACAAGAAATTTCATTTTCTGAAGACCTCAAATCACTCTGTAAAAAAGATACCTGCACACGTATGTTTATCGCAGCGTTGTTCACAATAGCAAGAACCTGGAAACAACCATGCTACCCATCAAAAG
>NW_007251113.1:72695-74289 GCF_000164805.1 Carlito syrichta | reverse complement strand
GGATGGGGAAACACCTCTTATCAACAGGGTGCCTGAATGAAACGCAATTGTACACCTAACCCTTAACTGTACCCCACAAAACCATAATAAAAAATATTCATAAAAAAAACAAAAAACAAGAAACGAACACATACACCCTCCTCACTCCCCCATCTTCTCTGGCTACCACTGATCTGTCTCCTATTTCTATAATTTTTTCACTTTGAGAGTGTTATATAAATGGAATCATACAGTATGTAGACTTTTGGGACTCAATGTAATTTTCTGAAGGTTCTTTCAGTTTGTTGTGTGTATAAATAATCTGTTTCTTTTTATTGCTGAGTAGTAGCTTGGTATGGATATACCACAGTTTGTTTCACCATTTATCAATTAAAGGATGTCTGGATTGTTTAAAAAAAGGAAAAGAAAAGAAATTTCATTTTCTGGGCCACCTCTCAATTTCCTCTCTCTCTCTCTTTCCACCTTGACAGAGCCTCACTCTGTTACCCAGGCTGGAGTACAGTGGTGTGATTTTGGCTCACTGCAGCCTTGACCTCCTGGGCTCAGGTGTAGTCTGGGCAACAGAGTGAGACTCCAACTCAAAAAAAAGAAAATAATCAGTACTGGCAAAGGTATGGAAAAACTGAAACTCTGTGCATTGCTGATGGAAACGTAAAACAGCACAGCTGCTGTGGAAAATGGTTTGGTGGTTCCTTAAAAAATGAAATATAAGCCGGGCTCGGTGGCTCAGCCTGTAATCCCGCGCCTTTGGGAGGCTGAGATGAGTGGATTGCCTGAGCCTGCGGGTTCGAGACCCGCCTGGGCAGGCGAGACCTCATCTCTACAATAAATCAAAAGTTAGCCGGGCGTGGTAGTGCGCGCCTGTAGTTCCAGCTGCTCGGAAGGCTCGCCAGAGTCCAGCAGGTCGAGGCTGCGGTGGCCAGGAGCAGACACTGCACTCCAGTCTGGGTGACAGAGTGAGACTCCAACTCAAAACAAAACAAAACAAAACATAGTATTATCATATGACCCTCTCCTAGGTATGTACTCAAGAATGTTGAAAACAAGGACTTGAATAAGTATTTGTTCACCAGTGTTCATTGCCACATTATCCACAACCCCCTGAAGGTGATAGCATCCCAAATGTCCATCGACCAATGAATGGATAATCAAAATGTAGTATATCCGTACAGTAGAATATTATTCCTCCATTAGAAGGAATGACATTCTGATCCATGGATGAAACTTGAAAACATTATCCCAAGTCAAATAAGCCAGACACAAGGACAAATATTGTGATTCCCATTGATATGCAGTTTCTAGAAGAGGCAAATTCATAGAGACAGGAAGTAGAATAGGGGTTAGAGTAGCAGCTGGGGGATGGGGAAAGGGGAGTTACTGCTTAATGGACACAGAATCTCTGTTGGGGATGATGAAAAGTTCTGGAAACCATGGTATGGTTAGACAACATTGCGAATGGACTGGACTTCACTGCATTGCACACTTGAAATAGTTAAAATGGTAAGTGTAGCCGGGCTCGGTGGCTCAGCCTGTAATCCCACGCCTTTGGGAGGCTGAGGTGAGTGGATTGCCTGAGCCCGCGGGTTCGAGACCC
>NW_007251113.1:71121-72235 GCF_000164805.1 Carlito syrichta | reverse complement strand
GTTCGAGACCCGCCCGGGCAACTTGGCAAGACCTCATCTCTACAATAAATAAAAAAAAAATTAGCCGGGTATGGTAGCGCGTGCCTGTAGTTCCAGTTACTTGGAAGGCTGAGGAGGAAGGATCGCCGGAGCTCAGCAGGTCGAGGCTGCGGTGGCCAGAAGTGAGCCACTGCACTCTAGTCTGGGCGACAGTGAGACTGACTCAAAAAAAAAGAGGTTAGATCAATCCTGTAATAAAGAGCTCACCCAGAGTAAGTAAAAGGGAGAGGGAGGGAGGGAGGAAAGAAGAGGATGGAGGGCGTTTGGAAGTATTCAGCGAATCTGAGATTTGGCATGTGCTACAGCCCACTTAAGGGTTGGCACGCTGCAGGCCCTCAATACATACTGTGGAACGAACGAGAGAGTGGTAGAGGAGAAGAGATTTTGAGAATCTGGCTATGGTTAGGCATTGTGTCGCCTAGAACATTCTGAGATGTTCATTTAAGAAGGCTGGCATTCTTCTTAAATGACTGATGCTGCTCAGCTTTGCTTCTTCAGATACAACTCCTTGTGGAGCCCAGGCCACACGGGGCCCTGGGCACACAAGTGGGCTCCGACAAGGGGACGCGAGCAGAGGGGTCGGGCGAGGATCTACTCCGCTTGGTGGGACAGATGAGGCTTTCCCCAGGGAAGAAGCCCCAGCTAGCCATAGAGTCAGGAGAAGGAAGAACATTGAGACCAAGGAGGCGCGGTGCCAAGGTTGCAGGAGAGAGAGGTTGCAGGTTGGGCTACAGTTTTGCATCTCAGCCAACTGGGCCCCGGACTAAGAACTGGGGCCACGGGATGACCCACAGCCAGACCACGGGTGATGGAGGGTGTCTGGTGGGAGGAGGGAAACCTCCCGAGGACCTTGGGCAACCTCTGGGGCCCGTCGTGTCTTGAGCCACAGCTTCCAGCAGAGGGCGTGCGGCGAGGAGGCGCTGAGTCCCGCGAGCCGCCGCTCTAGCCGGAGCCCGGGTCATGGAGTCGCGCCGCTTCCGGCCCCGCGGCGGAGGCGGGCAGAACCGGAAGTCCGGTGGGCTCCGGGCGTCGCGATGGAGGAGAGCGGCTACGAGTCGGTTCTCTGTGTCAAGCC
>NW_007251113.1:70689-71101 GCF_000164805.1 Carlito syrichta | reverse complement strand
CCCCGGCGGGCTTCCAGCCGATGGCCTTAGCCCAGGGACCCCGCTCCACCCAGATCCCTTCGCACGAATTTCATTCACCCTTGCTCGCGGCCTGCAGCGTTTGGGAGGAACCCGTCCACACCCCTCTTGTGTGGTCTCCATCTGAGACAAGTAAACACACAAGTTTGTAAACACATAGAGCGTCTCTGGAAAGGGGACGCAGGAAACGGCCTTGTGGGGGGGAGACCTGGGGTTGGAAGGAGACTTCCTTTCTCTGTGTACTCTTTTGTGCTGTCTGCATGTTATTACTCTGTGTACGCATTTCCTATCAAAACAAGGTGAAAATCATTAAAAGAAAAAAGATACGTGATACAGACAACCTGGCCTATGGCTATTTCTTGTGCCACTGAGTGGTGGTGGTGGTGGGGGTGCT
>NW_007251113.1:58494-70669 GCF_000164805.1 Carlito syrichta | reverse complement strand
GGTTCTTGAAAGTGATGCTTGTCCAAGTTATTCAGAAATACAGGATTGGGCTGCACAGCAAGAACAATGGAGTGTCTGCATGTGTACCCTCTTGTTATTTTCCAATTGGATTGCCAAGGGTTCAACTGATTTCCTAGTGAACAGATGTTTTGTTGAACACTTACTGAACCCATGACATAACTTTAAAGTAGTATGAAAACAACAGTAATAAAAATACATTTGCTTTCTGTCATCAGACTGGGGATGGGCTATCAAGCCAGGGATGGGAGTCCACCCCCGACGCTTGGGTGTTTAGTAGGATGGGTTTGGCTCCCATTGGTGCCCCGACAGCGGGGTTACCAAATGTCAAGGCTGACTGGTTTGGCGTTGATGAAACTGCTGGTGCCTGCGCTTCAACATCAGGGCTCTGCTTAGCCTGAATCTAAGGCCTATTGCTCCAGTAAAAGGAACTGAAACTGAGTCTGCTGACTTGTGAACTGAGAGTCTGCATTCATGTGGGCCTCAAAAACAGCCAGTGCCCAGAGTTCTTGAGAGCTGCAATATGCTTAGGAACTTCCAAGAAAAGTCTTCTGGAAACACCCGTGGTTCTTGCTGTTATTAGGGGGCTTTCTGAGCTTCTTAGAACTAAAATGTGAAGCTAATGTTTTCTTTTTTTAATTTTTTTTTTTTTTGAGTTGGAGTTTCACTCTGTCGCCCAGACTGGAGTGCAGTGACCGCTCCTGGCCACCGCAGCCTCGACCTGCTGGGCTCCGGTGATCCTTCCACCTCAGCCTTCCAAGTAGCTGGAACTACAGGCGTGCGCTGCCACGCCCGGCTAATTTTTGATTTATTGTAGAGATGAGGTCTCACCAAGTTGCCCAGGTGGGTCTTGAACCCGCGGGTTCAGGCGCGGGATTATAGGCTGAGCCACCAAGCCTGGCTTGATTTTTTAAATGTAGTTCAATCTACCAACATTTTACTTTGTTACTTCTCTCTCCTTCCCTCCCTCTTGCCTCACTGCAGGTGATTCTTCTGAGACAACAGGCATGTGCCTCCACACCCAGCTAATTTTTTGTAGAGACAAGGTCTTGCTCTGTTGTCTAGGCTGGTCTCAGGCAATCTGCCTTGGCCTCCCAAAGTGCTGGGATTGCAGGCATGAGCCACTGCACCCTGGCTAAGTAATTGTTTTAAAAGAGCCCTAAGAAGCTGGGCTCGGTGGCTCAGCCTGTAATCCCGCACCTTTGGGAGGCTGAGGTGAGTAGATTGCCTGAGCCCGTGGGTTCGAAACCCGCTTGGGCAGCAAGACCTCATCTCTACAATAAATCAAACAATCAGCCGGGCGTGGTAGTGGCACGCCTGTAGTTCCAGCTACTTGGAAGGCTGAGGTGGAAGGATCGCCGGAGCCCACCAGGCCGAGGCTGTGGTGGCTGGGAGCGGCCACTGCACTCCAGTCTGGGCAACAGAGTGAGACTCCAACTCAAAAACAAACAAACAAACAGAAAAGAGCCCAAAGAGACCTTTATTGTAGGTCCCTGGTTTTCTAGGGTTCTTTTTTTTTTTTTTTGAGTTGGAGTTTCACTGCGTCGCCAAAGTACTGAGATTACAGGCTGAGCCACTGAGTCTGGCCTCCTGAGGTTCTTTTCGTCCATGGTACTTTGAGAAAATATTTCCTAACCACCATTCACTTTTCTCACATGGGCTGTTGCTGTCCTTTTCTTTCTCCTAATGACTGCCCCTCCCCCATACTTTTCCTCCTAGACAGTCTCCATTGTTCCATTGGTCACTGTGACCACCACAGCCGAGCAACAGTTTGGACGGAAGCAGGCCTCTGTAGCTGCTTCCTCTGCAGAAAGGAAGCTGGAAGACGTCCCACTTCGGGGACAACATCTGGTCTAGAGTGGGTTGGCAGGCTCCGACTCACTGTGTTTTTATACGGCCCCTCAGCTAAAAAGGGTTTTTATATTTTTCAATGGTTGGGGAAAATTTTTAAAGAGACTATTTCATAATGTGAAGGTCATATGAATTTTGGATTGGAGTCTCTACAATTTTATTGAGCTACAGCTACACTCAGTAGAACATAATCAGCTAAAATACTTAAAGCACCAACACATGTGCATACTGTCCAGCTGATGCTTTCACCCTCCAAGAGCAGAGTTGCCCAGTTGAGACAGGCTGTGAGGCCTGCAGAGCCCTGAGTACTCACTGTCTGGCCCTTTACAAAGTCAGTTGCCAAGCCCTGGTCTGGAAACCCTTTCCATTCCCGGTCCATCCCCAGCTTTGGAGTCGAGCAGGAGCCTCTGGCAGAGGCTTAGTGGCTATCTGTCCCCTTAGGGCTGCGGAGTGGCAGCTGGACCAGCCATCATGGAGTGGCCGGCTGAGGATCACTGCAAAGGGGCAGGTGGCCTACATCAAGCTGGAGGACAGGACCTCAGGTATGCACTGGGCTGAGGGGCCCTCCTCCCACCTCATGAAGGGGAGGCAACCCGGGCCTGGCCGGGCTGCCCGCGGGTAACGGGAACCTGTCCTGGAAGTCAGCCTAGTGTACCTCAAGCTGCCTCCATTCCCCACCTTAGCTGCAGACACCACTGTCCCCATGTATACAAAGTTGTGTTTCAGACCAAGCACCAGTTCTTTTCAGGAGTCCTTAGGAAAATACTAGGCCCAAAGAAAAGACACCTGCAGGAGGTCCCAGGGTAAATAGGCAGCCCCTGTGGCCAGGCACAGTGGCTCACACCTGTAATTCCAGCACTTTGAGAGACTGAGGCAGGAGGATCACTTGAGCCCAGGAATTCAAGGCTACTGTGAGCTATGGTTGAACCACTGCATTCCAGCCTGGGTGACAACAAGACCCTGTCTCTAAAAAATAGAAACAGGGAAGCCTTGACACTTGCCTTGAAGACAAGCTGGGGGAGGATGTGTAGCCTTCTGCTGCTGGACTCTGATTCTCAGGAATTCTGTTTATAAGCTCAGTGGTAACTCCCCGGAGCTGAGCACACCCATGAACAGAAGGAGCTAGAAACTACCCTACTCAGCTCTTTCTGTGGCAAGAGGACAAGCCAAGCTGGGCTGCGTTGGGGTCAGCTGGCAGAGTGTCTCTGAGGAGACCGCTCTGGGAGCTCTGGGCTAGCGGGGGCTCTGGGTGAACTGTGGAGGGCACTGTGCCTAGAGTTGCCCCGGTCTGAGACCCAAGTGGGGTCAGGTGCAGGGCTGCTCGGGCAGTGCCACGGCATTCAGTCATTTTATTTTTCTACTATGTGGAGATTTTCCTTTGTGGAGCAAAGGAATGTGTGAAGACTTAAAGGCAGAACTGGCTGCCTGTCTTCAAAATTGTGCCCCTTCTGCCCGGGCTGCTGGGCTTGGGCCGAGCCACCTGACCTCTGGAGCCTTGGCCTCCTCTTTGTCGAAGTAGGGACATTAGTTCCTCCTTCACAAGGTTGATGGAAGTAGGAAGTGAGTGGAAAATTGCCTGATTGCCTATGAACTGCAAGGCAACCCACAGCATTGAGTTTTTCTGGAACCTGGAGTTAGCAGGTGCATATTGACTGCAGAGGAGTTTAAAGAGGCAGCTCCCACAGCTAGGCCAGAGGATCTTGGCCGGAGGATTGCTGGGACGTCCCTGGTGGGTCTCCCACTCTCTGGAGACCCTGGGCCTCTGAACTTGAACATAACTGCCTAATGTCACAGCCACTGCTTAGGGCCGAGACTCACCTGCAGGACCCACCCCAAGATGTTCTTGGCTCAGGCTCATGCCCGGGTTATGGTAGTCTCTGCCCTTCCCGTGAAGTCATGAGCATGTCACTCTAGCCCAGGGTGTCCCAGCCTCGGCAGTGTTGACGCTTAGGTTCTGATGAATCTGTTGTAGGGGGCTGCGGAGGCCAATGTAAGATCCCTACCAAGTGCCAGTAGCACCCCCCAAGTTGTGACAACCAGAAATGTCCCTAGACATTGCCAGAGTCTTTTTTGGGGGGGAAGAGCAAAATCCTTGCTCCCCCTCTCCCCCTGCCCTGGTTGAGGACCACTGCTCTAGGCTGAAGGCATCCCAGTGTGTTTGGATGGAGGACAGATTAACTGACGGGAAGCAGCAGACTAGGGCCATCTGTTTTGATTCAGTTCAGCTTTGATTACACAGGACTCAGTAGAAAATACTTGGTAAATTACTTAAAGCACCAATAGAGGTCAGCACGTGTGAGGGTGATGAGCCTCGTAAATGCTCACAATTGCGTGTGTATCACATCTGTGGCACCGGCGTTGACAGGGGTGCGTTTCCCAAGACTTCTGTTGAGCCCATTGTTCCTGCCTTGCGTCTGAGATTGAATGACACCAGCCTGCTTTAGATTCTTCTGTGGGTGTGAAAACATTGTCCCAGCTGGGCTCGGTAGCTCAGCCTATAATCCCGCGCCTTTGGGAGGCTGAGGTGAGTGGATTGCCTGAGCCCGCGGGTTCGAGACCCGCCTGGGCAGGCGAGACCTCATCTCTATAATAAAATCAAAAAATTAGCCGGGTGTGGTAGCGCGCGCCTGTAATTCCGGCTACTCGGAAGGCTGAGGCGGAAGGATCGCCAGAGCCCAGCAGGTCGAGGCTGCAGTGGCCGGGAGTGGCCACTGCACTCCAGTCTGGGCGACAGAGTGAGACTCCAACTCAAAAAAAAAACAACATTCTCCCTTCTTTCCACAGGACTTGCTGGCCCCTTATAGGCCTGCCTCAGGTCCCAGCCCTTTCTGAAGGAGTGATATGCCTGCGCTAGGGTCACCTGCCTTGGGGTGCCCAGGGTTCAGGCAGTAATAGCAGTGGGTGGACAGATGGGACAGGTGGATGGTTGCTCCAGCCCATCATTCCCTGGGGAATGGAGGCCAGTATCCAATATCAGCCAAGCTTCATTTTAAGAGAAGTCAGAAATTTGGATGATTTTACATGCAATCTGATTTTGAAATGCTCAGCAATTAAATAAAAAATATTAAGTTGTGGACTGGATTGACCTGTGAGCCATACCTGACTGAAGCCTTTTTTTAGTTACATTCCTGGGTCTTCCCTTCAGCAAGCGTAGATTTATTTTGAATCCCAGAGCAAGGTTTGCCCATCTGCCTCAGCTTGCCAGAGATTCCTTGCAGGGAAAAGGCCTGTGGTGTGATAGAAATACCAGACTGGAAGGGGGCCCTGGACTCACCCTAACTCATGCTTTCAGGGGAGCTCTTTGCTCAGGCCCCAGTGGACCAGTTTCCTGGCATGGCTGTGGAGAGTGTGACGGATTCCAGCCGGTACTTCGTGATCCGCATTGAAGATGGAAACGGTATGCCTCGCTCTTGGTTCTGCCTCCTCTTGAGAAAGTTCTCCCTGCCGGCAGGTGGGACTGATCACGTGTTGTCTCCCAGGGCGACGGGCGTTTATTGGAATTGGCTTCGGAGACCGAGGTGATGCCTTTGACTTCAATGTTGCATTGCAGGACCATTTCAAGTGAGTGGTTCTGGGAGATGCTGCTCAGGTTGTCCCCCTCCTTCCCTGGCCAGTGAGTGCCTGGTTAGGGTACCTGAGTGGGAGTGTGGGTTTTGTCAGGAAGATTCGGTTCTCCCTTGGGCGAGGCTGCCTTCTCCACTCTGCTCTGCCTGTCCTGTCTGTGCTGGGAGGCCCATCTGTCCCTTCCCAGTCAGCTGTCCTAGCCTGCATGGTGTCACATCTCTTCCCCTACCAGCCCCTTTGGCCTTTCCAGACCTGCCCCTCCATGGTGTCATGCATGGTCCTCGAACTCCTGGGCCACCCAGCAGATGCCTGGTGTCCTTTATGAAGCTCAAAGACAGGGCAGGAGCAGACTCGGCCATCTGCAGGCCTCCAACTCGTACCACCAGCAAGTGGGCGGTGCCTGGCTGCTCACATGGGCTGCTGGCTCTGCCCTCATCTGGTGCCTGTCACAGTTGGCTGCGGGTTGGTGTGGGATGCAGGTGGGGGACCTCTGTGCTGCCCTCTACTTCTGGCGTTTGCCTTGTCTCCCATCAACCTTATGAGCATTCGGGGCATGTAAAGACTGCATCTTAGTTCTCAGGCCAAGGGCGGCGGGGGAAGGGCTGGATTTCCACATGTCCTGGAGTCCGGCAGCAGGCCCCTGACACAAGTGATCTCACAGGGCACTCAGATCAGTCCTGAAAACTGGTGTCATTGTCAGCCTGTGCCGTTGACGAAGCAGATGTGCGTGCAGCTCCTAAAGTGGCTGAACCCAGGCTTGATCTTAGGCCTGACTCCCCAGCCCTCATTCTCCCACCCTGCCTCAATACCAACCCCAACCCCGACTGATGGCAGGGAGTCGGGAAGTGAGTGGGACAGGGCTGGTGGGCTCTTCCTCACCGTCTTCCTCCCATCTCTCTCCAGGTGGGTGAAACAGCAGAGTGAATTTGCGAAACAAGCCCAGAACCCAGACCAAGGCCCCAAGTTGGACCTGGGCTTCAAGGAGGGCCAGACCATCAAGCTCAGCATTGCAGTGAGTCCCACCTCACCTGGCCATGGTGGCTGCAGTCACGTGATGCCTGGGGGCCACCCAGCCCACTCATAGTTCAGTTCACAGTTGTTTACTGTGCGGCTGCCCTGTGCCAGGCACTGCACCAGGGTGAGTGAGAGGCCTCTGCTCTCATGGGACTGAGCTGAACTGAGCCCAGACTGGCAGGTGCGGGTATGACTGCGGGGGGGGGGGGGGGGGGGCCGCTCCGCAGCTCAGGGATGCCCTGGGTGCTGTGGGCTCCTAGAGGAGGGTCAACCCATAGATGGGGGACCCAAGGAAGGCTTCTTGAAAGAAGCAACCTATAGGCAAAGGAAGAGGGATCAAAGGGTGTTTCCAGCAAAGGAACAGCATGTGCAAAACCTCTGAGTTGAGAAGAGTGTCAGTCACTTGCCACCAGAGGTGGTGTTTCTGTCCTGGCTGTTGGGGCTCAGGAGGGCTCAGCGTGTCCATCCCAAGTTGTGTCTTGGCCTCATGCCTTGAGTAAGGAAGACTGGGGTGGGCGCTGGGAGTCATGGCAGCTCCTGTGGTGGTGGTGTCCTGGCTCCCTGTGACTTGGTTCTGAACTGCTCAGCATCTGGCTTTCCCAGTGGCTTCTGTTGATAAGAACGGGCTGGGCTGGGATGGGCTGCCAAGACTTGGCTGTACCTGCTGCAGGGTGGAGAGGGGAGGTGGACTCAGAGTCATGACTTGGGGCACCAACGACCAAATGAATTTGTTTTTTGCAAAACTTAGTAAGTCTAAAGTAATGCTTTTCTCTGTACTTACCATCTCTTTCTCCTCTTTTCTGCTTCATGCTGGTGATGATTTGGGACCCTTGAAGTTGGCCAACTGGCCCTTAAGAGAAAATCCAAGTCCAATCCCTGGACTGGTTGGGATGTGATGCTTTCTCTTGCTTGGAGGAAACTAACATGTAATGAGCATCAGCTGTGGGCCAGGTAGTGTCTTCAGGCGTTTGTTGTATGATTTCCAACATCTGCTTTGCTCTTTAAGATGAGGAAATTAAGGCTGAGAGGTATAGGCCCTGGGCCAGGTCACAGAGCTAAAAATATCTGGCACAGCTGGGCTCACATAGAGGTCGCTGAGGTCTTTTGACTTCAGGGCTGGTCTCACTAGGTGATTAAGCTGCTGCTTTCCTTACAAGTGGGGAATGTGTCTTCTTCATCTGTGTGACTTGTGTTGTCTTCTGGCTCATGCTTGGTGCTCAGTTTTGGTTCCTTTGATGTTTTATTGAAGCATAACATGCATACACAAAAATGCACAAATCACAAATGCAGAACTCAGTGAATTTTATTCTATTTTTTTAAATAGTGAAGATGGGATTTTGCTATGTTGCCCAGGCTGGTCTCGAACTCCTGGCCTCAAGTGATCCTCCCACCTTGGCTTCCCACAGTGCTAGGATCACAGTGTAAGCCACCACACCTAAATGTTTTAAAGCCCAACTTATATGAACTTGCACTCAGGTCAAGAAGCAGAAGATTCTCAGCACTCTGGTAGCCCCTCTCCTGATCCCTTCCAGTAACTACATATCCCGAGTAACTGAGTGGCCACTAACCTTAACCTTGAGTACCTAGATTTTGTTTGTTCTGAACTTTCCCAAATTGAATCGTACACTCTGTGCTCTTGTGGTATGACTTCTTCCTGTTACTCAGCAGAATGTTTGTGAGAGTCATCCATGTTGCACATGGCTTGTTCATTTTCATTGCTGTGATGTGAGTTCCATTGTGAGAGTGTACCTCGTTTATTTATCTGCTTTCCTGATGGTAGACACTGTGCAGTTTCCAGTTTGGAGCTATTACAAATAGGGCTGCTGTGAAAGTATGACTTTAAGTGCACATACATGTGCATTTCTGTTGGGTCTGTATCTAGGAGTGGAATTGCAGAGTCCTGAGTTCCTATGCTGAGCTTTATAGCACCTTTCAAACACACTTTCAAAGTAGTTTTACCAGCTCACACTCCACCCGCAGCACGTGAGTGCTGTGCTGTCCTGCCCCATGGCCTAGTCAGTACTTGACGGTCTCTGTCTTAGCCACCCTGGTGGGTTTGTAGTGGTATATCGTGGCAGCTTTGATTTGTGTTTCTCTGATGATGAATACAGGGGGTGCTGGCTTTTAAAACAAGCCGTGTTCGTGATGGATCCAGAATCATGATGCACTGAGTATAGCTCTGACAGTGGAGGTGCTGGGGAGGACCATCTTTTGGCTACATGGATGTTGGGGCCTGGGGGCCACCTTGGCTCTCCTTGTGGGGTTTTCTCGTGGCAGTGGTACTCCAGCAGGATTGACCGATTTGCACTCCTCTCCTCTCTCCTCTCTCTAGAACATGAAGAAGAAGGAAGGAGCAGCCGGGACTTCCCGAGTACGGCCTGCTAGTACAGGAGGGCTGAGCCTGCTGCCCCCACCCCCAGGGAGCAGAACCTCCACCCTGATCCCTCCCCCTGGGGAGCAGTTGTCTGTGGGGGGTTCCCTCGCACAGCCAGCAGTTGCTCCTGCTTCAGGTCAGTGCTTGGGGGGTGACTGTTAAGGCTGCCCCTGGGCACCCCGCCCCCGGGTAGCCAGGCCCCGGCTTTAACCTCCATATGCTAAGTCGTCATCTAGTACCCGTGTGTCCAAGGTCGACCCTGCACAGGTTGGTGATGGTTCTACTGTGCCCTAAACACCTTCTCCTTGCCCTCTAGGGTGTCTGCCCTCCCCTAAGGGGCAGGAACTGGGATTCATTAGTTACTGTGAAATCCTTATCATGGAGCTTCCTGTTCCCAGTGACTGCCCAGTGGGTGTTGAGTGAGTGGGTGATGGAGACATGGTTTCTGCTCATGCAGTAGGAGAGATGAGTCACAGGCACAAAGACCAAATGTTTGGGGCCCAGCCTCACTACCAGCTGGCATGATCTGGGTAGCTTCATGGAGAGGTGGCATTGATCTGGCCCTTGAAGCAAGGAGACTAGAGCCCAGGGCGATTGGTATTCTTGGCAGAGAGAAGAGTGTAACCAAAGCTTGGACTTACAGATACCTAATGTGTGTAGGGAGATGGATGCAGCATAAGGTGTGCCAAGGTGAGTGGTAAGAAATGAAACTGGAGATTTCTTTTTGCACAAGCTCTTCTGGTGCTGGAAGCTGCAAGGCAGCTCCCCTGCAGGCTGCACTGACGAACCCTCAGAGACCCCAGGGTTCCAGAAGTGATGCCAAGTGCCAGCTGCTGACAGTGCTGGGATGCCCCCCTTTGCCTCTACCTCCCACCCTGCATGCCCGGCCCATCTCGATGCTCCCGGCCTTCCTCAGGCTGGAGGATTGTCACCAGCATCTAGCCAGGAAGCTTCTGCTTTCCTAATTCTTAAGAGTCCCGGACACCAGCTCCCTTCATCTGGAGGTTAGGCTTCAGACCTTGGCCACCATGTGGGGATACTCCAGCCGGGACAGGGGTGGGAGCAGCAAGCAGGAAGCTCCTGCCCTGCCCAGGCCTGCCCTGCCCAGGAATTGTTCTTTAAACATGACTTTTCAGAGCAGGGTCATAGGACCACTTGTCTCAGCATCACTGGGTGCTGGGGCAGGGATCTGTGATTCTATCTTGTTTGTGTGCTCACTGACATCCGAGGTGCTGCCTTAAGCTTTCCTGGGGGTACTGTAGGTGCACAGGTGTGGTGTCAGATCCCTGCTCCCAAGGGCTTGCGTTCTTACGTGTGAGACAGTTAGCATGTCTACAGACAGAGTGGTGTCCGGTCAAAAGTCATGAATAGCAGCATTTATTGAACACTTAGGATGTGCTTCAGAACTGCATGGTTGAGTTTAAATTCTAACTTACCAGTTTTGTGGTCTTCAGGAAACTGCTTACCTCTCTGCCTCTGTGTTCTCATCTGTAGGATAGGGGAAGTCATAATACCTACTCTATAGGTTTCTTGGGAGGATCAAATGAGCTCATCTGTACAAAGCACTTAGAACAATTTATTGGAATTCTGTAAATGCTTGCAGAATGTTAGCTCTTATTGTATTTATTTTGTATTTTGAGTTGGAGTCTCACTCTGTCACCTGGGCTGGAGTGTAGGGGCACGCTCATGGCCACCACAGCCTCGATCTGCTGGGCTCAGGTGATCCTTCTATCTCAGCCTTCCAGATAGCTGGAACTATAGGCATGTGCCACCACACCTGGCTAATTTTCTTGATTTATTGTAGAGACGAGGTCTTGCCAAGTTGCCCAACCATCTTATTTTATTAATAATGTCATTTTGGGCCAGGCACGGTGGTTCAAGCCTGTAATCCCAGCACTTTGGGAGGCTGAGGTGAGAGCATTGCCTAAACCCAGGGGTTCAAGACCAGCCTGGGCAACATGGCAATATCTCATCTCTACAATAATAAAAAATTAGCTGGGCATGGTAGTATGCGCCTGTAGTTCCAGCCACTTGGAAGGCTGTCGCAGAAGGATCACCTGAACCCAGCAGATCAAGGCTGCAGTGGCCATGAGAGTGCCATTGCACACCAGCCTGGGCGACAAAGAGTGAGACTCCAACTCAAAAGAAGAAGAAAAAAAATGTAATTTGGCCACTGTGTGCTGGGCCCCTTCCAAGCAGTCCATGTGTGTTAATTTAATCCTCACACCAGTCCTATGAGGTAGCTATTGTTACTGTCCCCATTTTAGAGATAGCATGGAAACTAAAGTGACCTGCATAGTCCTACAGCTTTTGCGGATGTGCCTCCCCGTGGGGGCTGTGGTGAGGGTCACATGAAGTCATGTGTCTTGAACACTTGGCAGACTGCCAGATTCGAAAATGTTTAGGCCCATTTTATCTGGTCTCCCAGCTCAGAGCAGATTAGAAATAGCAAATTAGTGGGAAAGTGAGAGATGGCAGGCACAGGGCCTTCAGAAGGGACAGCAGCAGTGCCAGGGGAGGTGCCAGAAGCACAAAGGCAGTCATTGCAGTCCCATTGCGCCACCCACCTTAGTGAAGTGACACACACAAGGACTAGCTTCTGTGCTACCTCTTCCGGAAGACTTCCCAGCTCCTAGCCAACTTGGACCCAGGACTGGGCACAATTGGCTGGTTGATCCAGATGCTGGACTACAGGCTCATTATATGAAGATGATCTTACGGGTTTGGTGGGCATTGTCCATTCGAGAAGCCAGGACGGGGCCAGGTGTGGTGGCTCACACCTGTAGTTCCAGCACTTTAGGAGGCTGAGATGGGAGGATTGCTTGAGCCTAGGAGTTCAAGACCAGCCTGGGCAATGTAGTGAGACCTCGTCTCTACAAAAAATAAAAAAATAATCCAGATGTTGTGGCATACTTGTAGTTGGGAGACTGAGATGGAAGGCTCGCCTGAGCCTAGGAGTTGGAGGCTGTGGTGAGACACTGCACTCCAGCCTGGGTGATAAAGTGAGACCCCAACTCAAAAAAAAAAAAAAGAAATCCAGGACAGGATATAGCAAATTGTAAACAGATTTGAGCATAGACCATTGAAAGTAAAGTCAGCTTCAGGTATGAGTGATAGATGACATGTGATCACCCTTCCTGGTATTCCTCCTCTCTGGCTTTCTGCTTTCTTTCTACAGCCCTCAAGGGCTGGTGAGAAGATCGTGGAAACGTGGCAACTCACTAGTGTTTTGTTGCTCAAAAACCTGCCTCCAGGCCAGATGCAGTGGCTCACACCTATAATCTCAGCCTGGACAACTTGGTGAGACCTCATCTCTACAATAAATCAAAAAATTAGCTGGGCATGGTGGCGCAT
>NW_007251113.1:51763-58474 GCF_000164805.1 Carlito syrichta | reverse complement strand
ACTTGGAAGGCTGAGGTGGAAGGATCACCTGAGCCCAGCAGATCGAGGCTGTGGTGGCCAGGAGCGTGCCACTGCCCTCCAGCCTGGGTGATAGAGTGAGACTCCAACTCAAAAAACAAAACAAAACCTGCCTCTGTGTCTTTCTCGGCCACTTGGTTTCATGAGATTGATTGCTGAGTGCTGAGTCTCATGATTTGGTCACAACGAAAAAGAGAGGTCTCTGACTCCCCTGTCTCCTTCTCTTCTCTCCCTCCCTGTCGGATTTGGGGACATCAGTAGGAGGTGCTGTCGGGTCCTGGCCACAGCCCAAGCCTACCACTGCTGCCACCGCTGACATCTGGGGAGACTTCACCAAATCCACAGGGTGAGGTGGGCCGTATTCCGTGTTGGGACTGGGGCCAGGGCCGTTACTCCAAGCGCTGGGATCGCTCTGTGTGCCTGCCTCCTGGCATGGGAGCGACAGCTATGACTTGGAGGTGTCAGGACAGCCAGAGGACAGGACCCAAGAGTGCTGCTTGAGTGGCGCATTCCTCTCTCTGAAGGCTCCTGCTGTCCACTGGTAGGTGGCCTGGGGCCACCTTCTGCAAACCTGTCTGGTCCTTTAAACCGCCCCCAATACCTCCCTCCTTCCCCCGCCCCCAGCTTCCCCAGAACTCTGGGCTGAAAGTTAAGACCTAGTTCTAGCTTTGGCCCCTGCTCGAGGGACCTCTGAGATGAGGGAGCTAGCCTTCTTGCCTTCTTTGACTCCACAAGACTCCAGGCCCTCACTTGGGGTCGGGGTAGAAAGACGCTAAGTTCTTATTGTACCGTTATTTATATGGACAGGTTCCAGGACAGGGTCAGTGCATGTTTTCTATAAGGGACCAGAGAGCAAATAGTTTAGACTAGTTGGCCCATGTGGTCTCTGTTCCAGCTACTCAGTTCTGCTGTTGTAGCACAAAAGCAGCCACAGGTAATATGTAAACAAATGGACATGCTGTGTACTGATAAAACTATATTTACCAAGACACACAGGCATTATACTTGCATTTTGGGAGGCCAAGGTGGAAGGATCACTTGAGCCTAGGAGTGTGAGACCAGTCTCTACAAAAAAAAAAAATTAGTCAGACGAGGTGGCACATGCTTGTAGTCCCAGCAACTTGAGAGGCTGAGGTGAGAGAATTGCCTGAGCCCAGGAGGTCAAGGCTGTGGTGAGTGGGGATTGCACCACTGCACTCTAAGTTGAGAGTCTTTTTTTTCTTTTTTTTTTTTTTGAGTCGGAGTCTCACTCTGTTGCCCAGACTGGAGTGCAGTGGCATGCTCACAGCCACCACAGCCTCGACCTTCTGGGCTTAGGTGATTCTTCCGCCTCAGCCTTCCAAGTAGCTAGAACCACAGGCACGCACCACCACACCCAGCTAATTTGTTTTTTGATTTATTGTAGATATGAGGCTTCACCAAGTTGCCCAAGCTGGTCATGAAGAGAGTCTTTTATAAATAGTTTACCTGCTGGGCGCAGTGGCTCACACCTATAATCCCATCACTTTGGGAGGTGGAGGTGAGAGGATTGCCTGAACTCAGGGGTTCGAGACCAGCTTGAGCAACATGGTGAGACCTCGTCTCTACAATAAATCAAAAAATTAACCAGGCATGGTGGCGCATGCCTGTGGTTCCAGCTACTTGAAGGGCTGAGGCTGAAGGATCGCTGGAGCCCAGCAGGTTGAGGCTGCGGTGGCCATGAGCGTGCTACTGCCTGGGTAACAGTGTGAGACTCTGACTCAAAATAATAATAATAATAAATAAAATAAATAATGTTTACATTAACTGTTAAACACACAGAGGACCATTGGTCTCTGAGCCAATGCTTGCTAACCATTGCTCCAGAACATGTAGGAACTGGCTTTTTAGAGCTCTTATCTGCTTTGTATTTTCAAGCATCTGAACCTCCCCACCTTCCCTGTCTTCCCTTCACAGGTCAGCTTCCAGCCAGACTCAGCCAGGCACTGGCTGGGTCCAGTTCTGACCTGAGCGCCATGCACTTTTTCTCCTACAACTTCTGGAAGGAGCTGCCGATCTGGGTCAAAGGAAGGAGGACGGACGCAGCACTGCCCGCTGGCCTCTGCCTGGAGATGACCCGTCTCCTCCTTGCCTGGCTCTCCTGACAAACGGAATGGTGGGCAGTACATTGGCACCTGTCACACTGTTTCCTGGGATTCAAGTGCAACCAGGACACAGAAGAACAGCTCTGGGATCCCTTTTTCCTGTGTGTCCTCTTAACATGAGAGACTCTGAGACTTGACTTCTTCCATCTCACTGATCCATATTAAACACAGCCCCCAAAGCGAAAGAGTGGGTTGGATTTGCTGCCTGGATCCAGATGGGCCCTTCTCTGGTTTGTAGGTGCCACGTGATTGCTGTTCTGCCTGGGGGGCCCCCTGGCTGTAGCTTCTGTCTCGTCTGCCTTCCAGAGGCGGGATTCCTTCCTGACTCTTGGCAGGCCTGTAGGCTGCAGCTTGGACAGCCAGGAGGGAAACTGGAAGGATTAAGCAGCTTTGGACAATGTGTGAATATTTTGCTTTGCTAATGTGCTGATCTGCACTAGCTAGTCATCTTTGCAAAAGCCACCACTCATGTAGCATGCCATGGTGCAGCCTCTCCAACATTCCGCGGCGTTGGCAGCTGTGCATTGCAGGCAGCAGTGCTCACTCCTGCCCAGCTGCCTGGCTTCCACGTCCTCCAGACCAGGTGGCAGTGCAGGGCCCAGGCTAGAGGCCAGATGGAAGAAGTTGCGGGAGGAAGCATCTGGCCACATGCTAGAGGCTAGATGGAAGAGGTTGGGGGAGGAAGACAGAGGCTGTAGTCCTGGAGGTGGAGTCAGGCCCCCTATTTGTGGGCGGCTCTCAGCTGGAGGGTTCCAGCTAGCACCTGGCAGCCTTGGCTTTGCCATTGATGGTTTCTGAAGTGCCTTATCTGCAGATAGCCTCTTACTTTCTTTTCTTCTTTGGGGACTGTGAATGACAGTCAGAAGGGGCTCGGTGACTGGATGTTTAGGGTCACCTGGATGACTGTTTGTGAGAATTTGCTTTATCTGAGCACACCTCTGAAATTCCTTTTATTGACTTACCTCTCAGTTGAAAGATTCCTGTTTCAAAAGGTCAAGACCATGAACTGAAAAAAGCGTTGGCCTTTTTGTGGGACCAGATTTTTAAGATTACAAAATAAATATTTTTACTGTGTTAATGGATGTCAGAGGTGAACATGTTTTGACAGTGTGGCTGCTGACTCTCCAGGTGCCACAGCTGGACTCACCACTGAAGTGGCCACCTCTCACCACTGGCTGTGGGTCTAGCTGGAAAGCTTGGGGCCAGGGTTTCAGATTGGCTACTGTAAGGATAGTTGACCCTATCTCTAGGGGCAGTTGGTAAGTACTCTCCTGTGTGCCTGGAAAGCACAGTCTTTACACCATTCTTGACGACTTGAAAGCAGTTGCTTGAATCACTTTTTGTGGGACTTAATTCTCATGGGACCTTGGGGAGAGGCTGTGCTGGGGAGCCTGGCCTGTACTTTCTCCTGCCTCCCGCCAAGACCCACCTGGGGAAGCATCTCCCTCTTTATGGAGGGAAAGAAGCTCAGAGGGCAAAAAGGCCACAATACTTCTCATGCTTGCGGATTCTTCTATTTTTTTTTTTTAGAAACGGGCTTGCTCTGTCACCAACCCTGGAGTGCAGTAGTGTGATCATAGCTCACTGCAACCTCAACTTCCTGGGCTCAAGGTATCCTCCCACCTCAGCCTTCTGAGAAGCTGGGACTACAGGCACACACCACCACACCTGGCTAATCTTTAAAAATTTTTTGTAGAGACAAGGTCTTACTATGTTGCCCAGGCTGGTCTTGAACTCCTGGCCTCAAGCAATCGTTTCACCTCGGCCTCCCAAAGTGTTAGGATTACAGGCATGAACCACTGCACCTGGCCCTTATGCCTGAAGATTCTGTAAGAAAGATGCAGTTTGGCCAGGTGCAGTGGCTCAAGCCTGTAACCCCAGCACTTTGGGAGGCTGAGGCAAGAGGACTGAGGATTCGAGACCAGCCTGGGCAACTTGGTGAGACCTCATCTCTACAATAAAAAAAATTAGCCAGGTGTGGTGTCTCGCACCTGTAGTTCTAGCTACTTAGAAGGCTGAGGCATTGTTCAGGCATGGTAGCGTGCGCCTGTAGTTCCGGCTACTTGGAAGGCTGAGGTGGAAGAATCGCCAGAGCCCAGCAGGTTGAGGCTGTCGTGGCTGGGAGCGTGCCATTGCACTCTAGTCTGGGCGAGAGTGAGATTCCAACTCAAAAAAAAACCAAAAATGGCCAGGCTCAGTGGCTCAGCCTGTAATCCCAGCGCTTTGGGAGGCTGAGGTGAGTGGATTGCCTGAGCTTGCGGGTTTGAGACCCGCCTGGGCAACTTGGCAAGACCTCATCTCTACAATAAATTAAAAAATTAGCCAGGCGTGGTAGCACGCCTGTAGTTCCAGCTACTTGGAAAACTGAGGCGGAAGGATTGCCGGAGCCCAGCAGATCGAGGCTGTGGTGGCTGGGAGCGGCCACTGTACTCCAGTCTGGGTGACAGAGTGAGACACTTGACTCCAAAAAAACCCCCAAAAAACCAAAAGAGAAGGCCGAGGTAGAAGGATCACCTGAGCCCAGCAAGTCGAGGCGGCAGTAGCTGTGAGCATGCCACTGCACTCCGGCCTGGGCAACAGAGTGAGACTTCAACTCGAAAAAAAGAAAGATGCAGTTTTTATTATTGATTATGGAAATAGCCACTCTGGCTGAGAGTGGAGAGATGAAAGCAATTAAAACGGAGGATCTTCTTGCCCATTGAATAAGGATACGGAGATTACATCAAAGACTCCTCGGGAGTAGTGACTTTTTTGTGTCTGCTTCACATCACGTTACATCCCATCTGGATGAGTACTAAGTGCTAGGAGGGTGCAAATGAGAAAGCGTAGACTTAGCGGAAACTCTTGGAGGCCTATACCATTGAAGGTCAGCGTGCGAGTTCTGGAGACAGACCTGGGCCCTGGGTCTAGACTGTCCGCTGGTCAGATGTGTGACGGCAGGCTCCTTAGCCCAGGCATCACACAGATGAGGCATGAAAAACACTGCCTGGTGCTACCTGAGTTACCTTTCTCTAGAGTCAGGTAACACCCAGCATGGCGAACACGAGGCGGAGGATGAAACAGCCCTCAAGGATCTAACCCGAAAAGCACCTCCGGGAGGTTTGCAGGGGGACGCGACAGCTTGATGTTCACCAACAACTGGAATCCCAGCTGAAAAACTTGTTACAGGGCCAAGGTCTCCAGGGAAAAGCCCCACCCCCAGACACCCTCACGCCGGGGATTAGGTTTCAACATGAAATTTGAGGGACACAAACACTGACCAGTACACCTCCCTATTTGAAAATGATGAGATTGTGTAGTTTGTCCAAAGTTGTGTGGCTGGTGAATGGGATTTGAACCCAGGCAAGTTGGCTCCAGCATCCGTGCTTTTAGTCAGGGCACTCCACCTCTCTTGAACAGTGCTGCCCACAGCACCTGGCACGTAAGACCTGCTTAATACAGGAAGTTCCACTCCTTCCATGTGGGTTAAGATAGCTCATGTCAGCTGGGCTCGGTGGCTCAGCCCGTAATCCCGCGCCTTTGGGAGGCTGAGGTGAGTGGATTGCCTGAGCCCGTGGGTTCGAGACCCGCCTGGGCAGCGAGACATCATCTCTACAATAAATCAAAAAATCAGCTGGGCGTGGTAGCGCATGCCTGTAATTCCGGCTACTTGGAAGGCTGAGGCGGAAGGATCGCCGGAGCCCAGCGGGTCGAGGCTGCGGTGGCCGGGAGCGGCTACTGCACTCCAGTCTGGGCGACGGAGTGAGACTCCAGCTCAAAAAAAAACAACAACGAAAAAGATAGCTCACGTCTGTAATCCCAGCACTTTGGGAGGCCAAGGTGAGAGGATTGCCTGAGCCCACAGGTCCGAAATCAGCCTGGGCAACTTGGCCAGACCTCATCTCTACAATAAATCACAAAACTAGCTGGGCATGGTGGTGCATGCCTATAGTTCCAGCTACTTGGAAGGCTGAGGTGGAAGGATTGCCTGAGCCCAGCCGTCGAGCCTGCAGTGGCCATGAGTGTACCAGTGTACTCCAGCCTGGGTAACAGAATTAGACTCCAACTCAAAAAAAAAAAAAAAGCCATAACAGGGCAAATCGGACTAACAGACCAGGGGACGGAGCTGTATTCCATTGGAGCCTGGAAGCTACTGAGATGCATCATGGGCACACAGTAGGTGTTCAGTAGCTATTGAGTTCCCTGAGCTAGAAGTGAGAGAGATACCATCCTCTGAGGGCAAAATGGACTGCAGGAGGGAAAAGACCAGTTTTTCTTCGCTGAAGCTTGAATGTAGACAGAAATACTTTTCTCCTGATTGTAGATATAATGCACGTATGAAAACAGAAAAGCAATATTACTGTTGTCTGTGATATTGTCATAGCAGAAGATCAGAAATGACCTACACGTCTGTGTTATCTACTACTGCTGTGTAGCACTCACCCCAACACTTGGCAGCTTAAAAGGACACACATTTATTATCTCAGTAGCCCAGGTTCAGCTCTGCTGGGTCCTCTGTCTTAGCAGCTCTCACAGGCTGCAGTCAGGGTGTCAGAGGAGGCTGCGGTGTCTTTTTTTTTTTTTTTTTTTT
>NW_007251113.1:48990-51350 GCF_000164805.1 Carlito syrichta | reverse complement strand
TCCAGTCTGGGCGACAGAGTGAGACTCCAACTCAGAAAAAAAAAAGACCTGTCATATCAACACTGTAAGATAGAGCATGGTTCACATTTTAGAGTCATTTTTTCTCCTATCATGTATAAGCATTTTATTCTTTTTTTTTTTTTGAGTCGGGCTCTCACTCTGTCCCCCAGGCTGGGGTACAGTGGCTCAATCACAGCTCACCACAGCCTCTACCTCCTGGGCTCAGGCAGTCCTTACGATCCTTCCACCTCAGCCTCCCAAGTAGCTGGGACTACAGGCATGTGCCACCATGCCAGCTAATTTTTTGGTATTTTTTTGTAGAGACGAGGTCACGCTATGTTGCCTACGCTAGTGTTGAACTCCTGGGCTCAAGCCGTCCTTCTGCCTTGGCCTCTCAAAGTGCTGGAATTGCACTGTGCCTGGCTGAAATTATTTTCTTTGACTATATGGGCTTGTTCTGTGTCACTATTCGAAACTTTTCACTTAATATACTGGAACCATTTCTCCAAGCAGTAAATGTTCTTCTGTAACCTTTGGAATGTCATAGTATCCCGTTATGTGATTTACGAGGCAGGTCCCCTATGGCTGGATATTTAGGTCTTCTGAATTTTTCACTATTAAAGTCAGGAATTATAGAAAGACTGCAAGTTAGCCTTTAGACACCCAGCAAAGCCAGCTAGCCAGCACTGGGCTTGGGGCGTGTCCTGTAAGCCTCCTGGTTAATGTGGTTTTACTGATGGTGGGCAGCAGCCTTGCGGCTGGGTTTGGCAGGCACCTGGCCTTGGCAACCTAGGGTGGTGATTCTAGTCACTATTCCCTGGTTACCTGAGTTGCTGACTCAGAACCCTCCACAGTGAGCTGGCGAGCACCTGATACAACTCCCTTTTGGTGGGTGGTCTGGGGTCACTGGGCTGAACACCACCTGGTCACAGGACAGGGTGGCTGATGGGCGGCACAACTGGAGACTCAAGTGACCGCAGGGCAGGATGAACCCAGCCTTGGAGTCCACACAGCAGGGCACCCAGCCTCCTTATGAAGAGGAGAGCTAGTGGATTGTCTGAGCCCACGGGTTCGTGACCCGCCTGGGCAACTTGGTGAGACCTCATCTCTACAATAAATCAAAAAATCAGCTGCGCGTGGTAGCGCGTGCCTGTGGTTCCAGCTACTAGGAAGGCTGAGGTGGAAGGATCGCCGGAGCCCAGCAGGTCGAGGCTGCAGTGGCCGGGAGCGGCCACGGCGCTCCAGTCTGGGCGACAGAGTGAGACTCCAACTCAAGAAACAAAAACAACAAAACAAAAAACAAAAAAAAGAGGGGAGCTAGAGGCCTTGTGAGAAGGATGAATGTGAGATGTGCCTCCCACTACAGGTTCCTGTGGGCCCTGGGCGTGAGAGGGTCCGGGAGAGAGGAGCTGTGTTTGCCATCCCTCCTACAAATTTCAAGTGAGGCAGCACGGTATAGAGGGGACAGCCGCTAAACTTCCTGCTGTGTGTCCTTGGGCAAGTGACTGCACCTCTCTGAGCCTGGCTCCCCTTCTGTAAAATGGAGATCATCCTAGAACTTGCTTCACAGCCTAGATCCTGTATCACAGAAATCTTCAAGGGCGACTGAGGATAGAATGGGGAAACTTGAGGAAGCAGCAGTGCAGAGTAATTTGCAACTAGTCTAGGCTGTCTGCAAGATGTAGGTATGGTAACCAAGGGAGAACTGGCAGGCACAGGCAGCTGGGAGGTCCCTGGGAGGAAGGGGCAGGGATGGAGGCCTGAGTCTCGCCCCTGTGCTGTGAGGAACAGTCTGGAGTGGGTTCCAAGGAGTCAGCAGCCTCAGAACAGAACTGTTGAGACCACGAGCCCACCAGGGCCTGGGTAGGAACTCAGGAGGTCGGTGACTCCAGACGAGAGGACACAGACCTGGCCATGCTGGGCACCCAAGGGCCAGCTGTGCTTGCAGGCAGAGGGCAGTCAGTCTTCCCACAGCTGGCCAGGGACACCTCAGGGAAACTTCCCTTCTCCTCCCAGCCCTGCCCACACCCCTCCCCTAAACCCCAGGGACTGGCCCAAGTCTCTCCCGACCAACAGCGCTCAGCTCTGGCCCAGACCACAACCCTGCCTGCAACATGTCAGGTTTCGGAGCCTGTGCACGTGGGCAGCCATTGTGCAGCTTCTCGGGTGTTAGAATCAGGTTCCTCTTGGATAAAGAGAAACTCCCACGCACCCCCTCCTGCCACCAGCAGAACGGTCAGCCACACCTATGGGTTCTTCTTTCTGGGTACAATTATTGTTCTCCAAATACAACATTATTACTTTTTTTTTTTTTTTGAGTTGGAGTCTCACTCTGTCACCCTGACTGGAGTGCAGTGGCC
>NW_007251113.1:47352-47860 GCF_000164805.1 Carlito syrichta | reverse complement strand
GACCGCAGGCAGCTGCCGAGGCCCGCCCGCGGCCTCTCCGTGCGCGGTGCCGCTCAGTCTTCACTGCAGCGCGCCGGGCCGGAAGGTTGTCCGGCTGGCAGAGGGGAAACTGAGGCCCGGGGCGGCCGGCTGAGTTGCCCGAGATGGCCCGTGCGGGACCTGGGCCCTCTGCCCCTTGGGTTTCTCGGGGAGGGCCCCGAGGCCCCTGTGCCAGCCAGCGTCTCTGGAGCGGGCGTTTTGAATGAGCCTCCTCGCGGTTTTAGCAGACCCAAGCCTGGGCGGATGCCGGCCCCCTGGGGACCAGGCCTCCCTTCTCCCTGGACCGAACGGACCGGTCTGGGGACGGCTGGGGGAGGGGGCCGTGGGGGTAGCTTGTGTCTGTTTACAGCTGCGATTGCCTGTTTTCCTGCTCACAGCAGGGGCTTAAAAAATAAATCCTAAACCGGGCTCCGTGGCTCAGCCTGTAGTCCCGCGCCTTTGGGAGGCTGAGGTGAGTGGATTGCCTGAG
>NW_007251113.1:44016-47332 GCF_000164805.1 Carlito syrichta | reverse complement strand
GCGGCGGCCGGGAGCGGCCACTGCACTCCAGTCTGGGCGACGGAGTGAGACTCCAACTCAAAAAATAAGTAAATAAATAAAAATAAAATAAAATAAATCCTGTGGCAAAAGCAGACCCGAGGCTAAGGCCAGTGGGTTCCCCGGAGCGGGTTCAGAAAAGACCTGGGATCCAACCCCTGGGTCTTGGAGGTTTCCACCTGCACACGTCCCTGACTCAACCCAGTCTTCCTCTCAGCCCTTGGAGAGTGGGCACCCCTCCCACCCAGGAGTCCCCTGTCGGAGACACTGCTTGGTTTTTACCTGGAACCTCTGAGATGCAGCAGGTGCCGGGTGTGTGTTCACTGGGGTTCTTCCGTGACCCGGTCTGTGGGTGACCCATCCATGGCCAAGACTCGCCCAACCCAACCTGGCCCCAGCCAGAGCCAAGGGGAATTGTTTGTCATTCTGTTGTTTTCTATTTAACAACCCATATTACTTGTCTCTTAGCATTCATTCATTGGTTCAACAGTTCTTCATAGAGCTTTGGCCCTAGGCCATGACTGTGGAGGTAGCAGTGGTCAAAGCCAACTCAGTTCTTGCCCTGGAAAGAGTTCTTGCCCTGGGAAGAGACAGATGACATGCAAGGAGGACCCCCCAAAAACTCGGAATTATCTTTTTTTTTTGAGTTTGAGTCTCACTTCATTGCCCAGGCTGGAGTGCAGGGGCACGCTCCCAGCCATCGCAGCCTCTACCTGCTGGGCTTAGATGATCCTTCCGCCTCAGCCTCCTGAGTAGCTGGAACTACAGGCACATGCTACCATGCCCAGCTAATTTTTTCTTTTTAATTTGTAGAGACAAGGTTCCGCCAAGTTGTCCAGGCTGGTCTCGAACCCATGGGCTCAGGCAATCCTCTCACCTCAACCTCCCAAAGTGCTGGGATTACAGGCTTGAGCCAGCACTTGTGACCCTAACCCAGAATTATCTTCTGGAGGGTGGGCCCCTTGCAGTACAGGCTGCCCCCTGCTTGGTAAGTGTTTTAGGAACCCATCGCCATCAGTGTACTTGCTAGCACTGTTGTTGAGAGGCTGCATTTGGCTTCAGTGAATTTTTTTCTTGAAAATTCTTTCAATGCATTTGCCCTTTTCATGGTGGGTGATTTATGAGTGCACCTGCCCACACCACGCTGAGTGTTCTGTAGTTTTGTTTGTTTGTTTTTTTGAGTTGGAGTCTCACTCTGTCGCCCAGACTGGAGTGCAGTGGCCGCGCCCGGCCACCGCAGCCTCGACCTGCTGGGCTCCGGCGATCCTTCTGCCTCAGCCTTCCAGAGTAGCCGGAATTACAGGCACGCGCTACCACGTACGGCTGATTTTGATTTATTGTAGCGATAAGGTCTTGCCAAGTTGCCCAAGTGGATCTCGAACCCGCGGGCTCAGGCAGTCCACTCACCTCAGCCTCCCAAGGCGCGGGATTACAGGCTGAGCCACCGAGCCTGGTTTGTTTTTTTTGTTATTGAGTCGGAGCCTCACTCTTTTTTTTTTTTTGATTTGGAGTCTCACTCTGTCGCCCAGACTGGAGTGCAGTGGCCACTTCCGGCCACCGCAGCCTCGACCTGCTGGGCTCCGGCGATCCTTCCGCCTCAGCCTTCCAAGTAGCCGGAATTACAGGCGCGTGCTACACGCCCGGCTAATTTTTGATTTATTGTAGAGATGAGGTCTCGCCAAGTTGCCCAAGTGGATCTCAAACCCACGGGCTCAGGCAATCCACTCACCTCAGCCTCCCAAGGCGCGGGATTACAGGCTGAGCCACCGAGCCTGGTTTGTTTTTTTTGTTATTGAGTCGGAGCCTCACTCTTTTTTTTTTTTTGATTTGGAGTCTCACTCTGTCGCCCAGACTGGAGTGCAGTGGCCACTTCCGGCCACCGCAGCCTCGACCTGCTGGGCTCCGGCGATCCTTCCGCCTCAGCCTTCCAAGTAGCCGGAATTACAGGCGCGTGCTACACGCCCGGCTAATTTTTGATTTATTGTAGAGATGAGGTCTCGCCAAGTTGCCCAAGTGGATCTCAAACCCACGGGCTCAGGCAATCCACTCACCTCAGCCTCCCAAGGCGCGGGATTACAGGCTGAGCCACCGAGCCTGGTTTGTTTTTTTTGTTATTGAGTCGGAGCCTCACTCTTTTTTTTTTTTTGATTTGGAGTCTCACTCTGTCGCCCAGACTGGAGTGCAGTGGCCACTTCCGGCCACCGCAGCCTCGACCTGCTGGGCTCCGGCGATCCTTCCGCCTCAGCCTTCCAAGTAGCCGGAATTACAGGCGCGTGCTACACGCCCGGCTAATTTTTGATTTATTGTAGAGATGAGGTCTCGCCAAGTTGCCCAAGTGGATCTCAAACCCACGGGCTCAGGCAATCCACTCACCTCAGCCTCCCAAGGCGCGGGATTACAGGCTGAGCCACCGAGCCTGGTTTGTTTTTTTTGTTATTGAGTCGGAGCCTCACTCTTTTTTTTTTTTTGATTTGGAGTCTCACTCTGTCGCCCAGACTGGAGTGCAGTGGCCACTTCCGGCCACCGCAGCCTCGACCTGCTGGGCTCCGGCGATCCTTCCGCCTCAGCCTTCCAAGTAGCCGGAATTACAGGCGCGTGCTACACGCCCGGCTAATTTTTGATTTATTGTAGAGATGAGGTCTCGCCAAGTTGCCCAAGTGGATCTCAAACCCACGGGCTCAGGCAATCCACTCACCTCAGCCTCCCAAGGCGCGGGATTACAGGCTGAGCCACCGAGCCTGGTTTGTTTTTTTTGTTATTGAGTCGGAGCCTCACTCTTTTTTTTTTTTTGATTTGGAGTCTCACTCTGTCGCCCAGACTGGAGTGCAGTGGCCACTTCCGGCCACCGCAGCCTCGACCTGCTGGGCTCCGGCGATCCTTCCGCCTCAGCCTTCCAAGTAGCTGGAACTACAGGCTGAGCCACCGAGCCCGGCCAATTTTTTGATTCGTTATAGAGACAAGTTCTCGCCATGTTGCCCAGGCTGGTCTCGAACCCATGGACTCAGGCAGTCTTCTCACCTCTGCTTCCCAAAGTGCTGGGATTATAGGCATGAGCCAGCATGCCCAGCAGCAGTCTCCGATGAGCGACTTTTTTTTCTTTTCCTGGATGAAACAAGTTCTCAAAGAGAAACATTTTGCTGATGTGGAAGAGGTGAAACAAAAAATGACAAAATCACTAAAAGGCATCAAAATTGACAAGTTTAAAAACTGTTTTTAGCCGGGCTCGGTGGCTCAGCCTGTAATCCCGCGTCTTGGGAGGCTGAGGTGAGTGGATTGCCTGAGCCCACGGGTTCGAGAC
>NW_007251113.1:43117-43996 GCF_000164805.1 Carlito syrichta | reverse complement strand
GGCTGCGGTGGCCGGGAGCGGCCACTGCACTCCAGTCTGGGTGAAAGAGTGAGACTCCACTAAAAAAAAAAACCCCAAAAACAACAAAAAAACCCTGTTTTTAGCAGTGGAAAAGGTGTCTCGAAAGGTGTATTGCACCAAACAGAGAGTACTTTGGTGGTAACTGAATTTAAATATGGAATAAGAGGCCGGGCTCGGTGGCTCAGCCTGTAATCCCAGCAGTTTGAGACCGAGGTAAGTGGATTGCCTGAACCCGCGGACTGATGAGCAGCCTGGGCACCTTGGCGAGGCCTCGTCTCTACAATAAATAAAAAATTAGCCTGGCGTGGTAGCGCACACCTGTAGTTCCAGTTGCTTGGAAGGCTGAGGTGGAAGGATCACCGGAGCCCAACAGGTCAAGGCTGCGGTGGCCAGGAGCATGCCGCTGCACTCCAGTCTGGGCGACAGATTCGAAACAAAAACAAAAACTTTGCTGAGTCTTACTGTTATCTGCAAAGGGGGTAGAACAGTTCTGCTGAGGATGTTAAAACAGGGAAGGGACAGATGTCATGTTTTGCACACAGAGCCTGGCTCTTGGTTGGTTCAGTCTTTGAGTTTGAATTTCCAGTCAGCAACAGCAGGATAAAGAAGGGGTGAGCTGATAAGAGCTGCTGGTGTGTTTGAAACTCACAAGTGGCCAGGCTCGGTGGCTCAGCCTATAATGTGGTGCCTTTGGGAGGCTGAGGTGAGTGGATTGCCTGAGCCCACGGGTTCAAGACCCACCTGGGCAGCGAGACCTCATCTCTATAATAAATCAAAAATAGCCGGGCGTGGTAGCGCGCGCCTCAAGTTCCAGCTACTTGGAAGGCTGAGGTGGAAGGATCGCCGGAGCCCAGCAGG
>NW_007251113.1:38804-42858 GCF_000164805.1 Carlito syrichta | reverse complement strand
GCGGTGGCCGGGAGCGGCCACCGCACTCCGGTCTGGGCAACAGAGTGTGACTCTGATTACTCAAAAAAAAAAAAGAAGAAAAGAAACTCACAAGTAATTTTTGTTTTTTGAGTGGGAGTCTCATTATGTTGCCCAGGCTGGGGTGCGGTGGCATGATCACAGCTCAACACAGCCTCAACCTCCTGGGCTCAGGTGATCCTTCCACTTCAGCCTTCTGAGTAGCTGGGACCACAGGTGCATGTCGCCACTGGCTGAGTTTTTAAATTTTGTTGTAGAGATGAGGTCTCGCCATCTTGCCCAGGCCGGTCGCGAACTCCTGGGCTCAGGCAGTCCTCCCATCTCAGACTCTCTCCGTAACTGGGATTACAGGTGTGCGCCACCGTGCCTGGCCATGGGTCATCTCTGAGGGACTTTTGGCTAGTTCCTGCTGCAAGGCCGGGCCGAGGGCAGGTTGGAGAGTGGGAAAGGCCAAGCGGCCGTGGCACCTTCTCTGTATTATTCATCAGGTAGTGGCTCAGGGTCGAGAGCCAAACACAGGGCTCTTGACTGGGTACTGGAAAGAGCAATGGTCACCATAATAATAGCCACGACTTGTCCACTCTTTAGCTGCATGTAGTCATTAAGGTAACACCAGCTGATGTGATAGTGAAACCCTAAATCCTCAGAGGCTTAACACCATTGAAGTTTACTACCTTGTTTTTTTTTTTGAGTTAGCCTCTCACTCTCTCCCAGGCTGAGGTGGCACGATCACAGCTACTGCAGCCTCAACCCGCTGGGCCAGGCGATCCTTCTGCTTCAGCCTCCCAAGTAGCTGAGACTCCAGGTGCTTGCCACCATGTCTGGCTGAATTTTTTTGATTTATCGTAGAGACGAGGTCTGGCAAAGTTTATTTCTCATTTATGAAATGTCCTGCTGGGGCTGGGCGTGGTGGTTCACGCCTGTAATGCCAGCACTTTAGGAGGCCGAGGCGAGAGGATTGCTTGAGTCCACGGGTTTGAGACCAGCCTGGGCAACTTGGTGAGACCTGTCTCTACAATATATCAAAAAATTAGCCAGTTGTGGTAGCGCATGCCTGTAGTTCCAACTACTTGGAAGGCTGAGGTGGAAGGCTCGCTGGAGCCTAGCAGGTTGAGGCTGCGGTGGCCTGGAGCGGCCACTGCGCTCCAGTCTGGGTGACAGAGTGAGACTTCAACTCAAAAAAAAAAGAAAAAAGGAAAAAGAAAAAAAAGTTCTGTTGGGTAAACATTTGGCAAGTGGCTTGCTGTGTGGTGACTCAGGGACCCAGACCCCTTCCACCTGTGGTTCCAGCATCCCTTAGGACCTTGGAGATATTTCCTTCCCTGTTGGTAGACAGGGAAGGAGAGACTTCCTCATGGGAGGTGTTTATGGGCCAGGCCTGAAATGGCACACATTCTCTGTTGTTGTTGTTTTTTTTTTTTTTAAGATTAGAAATTATAGTTTATTTAGAAAGTAAATTAGAGAGAGAAAGAGGAGATTCACCTCCCCAAGGTAGGGAAGGGGGCCAAAGCCAAGAAACATGGTGATGACCATAACTCAAAGAGCACATGACCACACCAGAGTCCAGTAAGGCAGTGGCCACGTTCTCTCTGTCTTAATGCTATGGGCCAGACCTCGATCACATGGCCATAGATGACTGCAAGGGAGTCTGGGAAGTGGCTTTTATTCCCAAGAGGAACCAGAAATACTTTTTGGTGAACACATTGCACCCCTGCCACGACACGCTCAGGCATACAGCTAAGGACCGTGCCTGGGTGTATCTTATTTAATCCTCATGGTAGAAACAGCCATTGGTATTCCATTTTACAGATGAGAAAACTGAGGCTCAGAGATGCACGGTCACTGTGCAGAGTCACACAGCTGGTGAGGAGCTGGTGAGCCAAGATTGGAGTCTGGCTGTCAGATGCTAAAGCTGGAACATTCAGATTCCTGCGAGTTCAGTTGGTTGGAGAATTGGGTGGAGGTGGTGCTCACACAGCGTTTAGATGTGACTTCTTGGAACTCTAGAGGGCGCACCCTGGGGGTGAGTTGAGGATGGGTGTCACCCAGACCCCAGACTCTGGTGTCCTGAGCCCTTCCCCCATCCCTCAGGGCACTGGCTGGTGGCAGGTGACAGGATAATTCCGATCACCAGGCACATCTGGTCCAGCTCTGGGCGTGCAGGGGGTGAACACCCGGCCCAGGGTGTCTGTGACCCTGCTGCTCTGGTTCTGAGTGTGTCATTTGCGGGGGGTCTGTGGAGACTGCCCGGAGGCCCCTGGCTGGCTTCGTTTGGCCTAAACCCACCTTGCTTGCCGCAGCAACTTGATTTACTTCTTGGCTTGCCACACCCTGCTGCCTGGTTTTCCATCTGCAGGACAGATTCTGCAGTGGGGCATGAGGGCTCCCACCTGGACTGATGGGCATTTATGCAGCCCCTGCTGCATTCCTGGGTCTGACCTAGGCACAGTGGCAGAGCCTTGAAGTGTGCATGCTGCCCTTGAGTATTGGGAGGCTGCTGGCCCATTTGAAATAGGCTTACCACGTCCCTGAAGTTTACCGCCTTGATAGGTGAGCCTCAGTTTTCTCATCTGGAAATGGGCTGTGGTGAGGATTTAGCGAGAGGATGTGGATATGCCCCCTTTGGGGCATAGCACATGGAGCTGAGGGTGCCCCAGGCCGAGGGCCTGAGGTGTCAGGAGGCCAGACACAGGATCGAATGAGGACAGGAGCAGCCGCCTCCGTGGACGGCCGCTTACCGCCCACCAGCCGTGGCTCTGAACTCCTTGCTGCTTCAACTCTTGTGAATTCTCACAACCCTATGTGGTGGGTACCATCAGTCCCATTTTAGAGATGAGAAAACAGGCTCAGAGGGGAAGCTTGTTCAAGGTCACACTGCCTTGAATAACATACTAGCAAGTGCCAGAACTGGGTCTCAGGTGCACCCTCCATGCTGACCCAGAGCTGTAGGCCTAACCACGCACTACAGCCTCCTTACGCAGGGAGGGAACAGTGGGAGGTGGTAGGTGGACCTCTGCCTCAGGGCCCTGGGATAAGGGACCAGATGTTTTGGAATTTCTTTTTTTTGTTTTTAATTGGAGTCTCACGGCCACTCCAGCGTCCACCTGCTGGGCTCCGGCGAGCCTTCCGCCTCAGCCTTCCAAATAGCTGGAACTACAGGCGCGCGCTACCAAGCCCAGCTAATTTATTACTTATTGTTATTTTTATTTTTGAGTCAGAGTCTCATTCTGACACCCAGGCTGGAGTGCAGTGGCATGCTCATGGCCACCACAGCCTCAACCTGCTGGGCTCAGGTGATCCTTCCTCCTCATTCTTCCAAGTAGCTGGAACTACAGGCGCGAGCCACCAGGTCTGGCTAATTTTTTATTAATTGTAGAGATAAGGTCTCGCCAAGTTGTCCAGGCTGGCCTCGAACCCCTGGGCTCAGGCAATCCTCTCACCTCGGCCTCCCAAAGTGCTGGGATTATGGGCGTGAACCACTGCGCCCGGCCTAATTTTTTATTTATTGTAGAGGCGAGGTCTTGCGCAGTTTCCCGGGCCAGTCTCGAACCTGCGGGCTCTCAAATGAATGGAATCAGTATCTATTGAATGCTCACTCTGTGGGCCCTGTGCCCTTCCTGCACATATGGTATTGTGTTTAACCCCCAGCTGCCTATCCTGAATTTCACAGGAGGACTCGGGCTCAGACAGGCCAGGGTGCTGTCTGGGCACTGGGCCGGGGGCTGGGGCGGGGTGAGGAGGCTTTCGCTCCTCCCCTGTCCGGGTGATTCACAGACCGCAGTCGTTGCCCTGCACCTGTTGTGGGAAGACGCGCTCCCAGCATCCCCCAAGTACATTCCCGTTCCAGGTCAGCACACAGGGTCCCGCAGACTTGGGACTCGGCTTTCCCGCCTCCCGGCTACTGACCCACCCCTTGGCTTGGAGGACTCCGGATTGAGCAGCCTGGAGAGGGTGGAAGGCACGTGTGGAGGGCTCTTACTTGCAGGTGCCTCCCCCTCTACCCCCATTCCCTGTTCTCTCTCCTCCCTCCCTTTCT
>NW_007251113.1:34584-38459 GCF_000164805.1 Carlito syrichta | reverse complement strand
CAGCTGGCGTTGGAGGCAGTTATCCAGGTGGGTCCTGGGGGCTGTGCCTACCCTGGCCAAGGCGGGAAGCGTGGGCCAGCAGGAGCGGTGAGGCGGGTGCATCTCTGGCATCAAGGGGTGTGTTAGCGGGATATATGGGGGCCCCAACTTGCGGCTCCCGGCCGGGCTGGGGTCGAGGGGCACGTGGTGCAGTGCTGTGGCCCTGTCCCAGTGCCCTGTATTGGGGGAGGGGCCCCTAGGCCCAGCTGCTGGAGCACGCACGTGGGTGACCTCTGGCCCAGCAGGGTCCTCGCCCATCCAGGCCCCCGTGGGTTTGTGAGTTGGCTGTGGGGTTTGATCCTCTTTTCCTGGGGCAGGGGACACAGGGGAAGCCCCTCCCGCGAGGCTTTTTGGGATTCTAACTCCCAGGCTTCCCTCCATCTTGGGGGCTTCCTGTGGACCCTCACCCTGGGCGGCCGGACTTTGCTTCTCTCCTTCCATCGAGGCCGGGAGCCCAGGGTCCCAGGTGCCCTGAAGACCCCCCCTCCCTTTTCCCACAGACGCTGGAGAGCAGCGTCCTGGGCCAGGAGAAGGGCCGGGGAGAGCAGGACCCGTCCCAGGACCCGCAGACCGCCCGCCTGCCTGCCCGCATCAGGGAAATCGTCACCCGCCACCTCTCCCAGCCTGAGATCCCAGGTACCACCCACCCACGCCTTCTCCACAGACGCTGCCTGTGTCCCTCTTCTCGCACCCCCTCCTCAGCGGTCACCGTGATGAGAACAATTATAGCTTCCATTTCTTGACCACTCACTGGGGTCAACACAGCCCTGCAGCGGAGACACCCACTTTACAGATGAGAAAACAGAGGCTCAGCCATGTAACTTGCCCAGATGCATTCCCCATGTGGTGCAGCTAGAAGGGAAGGGCTGAGCATCCCCTGCCTGCTTGCCTGCATCCTGCTGCAAAGACTTGAACCCCAGAGACCATACTCCCTCCGGGGAAGGTGTGAGCTGGCTGAACCTGAGGTTACAGGGGGAGGGGAGCTCAGGTCAGACCGGGGCTTTGCGGAAGTCCGAGGCTGGAAGACTGATGGCGCCTGCCTCCTGGTGGGGGCCGCACAGCCTCATTATGTGGTTTGAGGGTCTGGGAAGGGCCCGGTCAGTGGCAGCTGGTATGCCCACAGCTCTCCTGGATGGTGTTCTTGGTGCTCTGCCACAGTCCCTGTTCAGCTGCCAGGTTAGGCACAGGCCTTTCCCTGGGTGCACAGGGGTGTTGAGACCCTGGCGCCCCTGGCAGGGCTGAGACTAGAGAGCCCTCACCCAGGCTGCAAGGGCCTAGGGGCTGTGCTGCCTGAGGCCTGCGGCGTGTGTCCAGTTCTCCCAGGGCAGGAGGGGAGCCCAGGAGGTGAACAGCCCCGCTTCTCTCTCTGGCTGTTCTTTCTCTCCTTCCCTTCTCCTCCTCCTTTTTACAACCTGACCTATACCATCCTGAGCCCTGGCCTTAAACGTGACATGAGCCGGGCATGGTGGTTCATGCCTGCAATCCCAGCACTTTGGGAGGCAGAGGCGAGAGGATTGCCTGAGCCCAGAGGTTGAGGCTGGGGTGGCTGTGAGCGTGCCACTGCACTCTAGCCTGGGCAACGGAGTGAGACTCGGACTCAAAAAACAAAAAGAGTGACCTAATGCCCTCGCCTTTCTTTTGAGTGAGACTTTCTTGCTTTTCTGGCAGGGTCTGGTTACTGTTCCACCCATTTTACAGATGAACAAAGCTGAGGCCCAGAAAAGACTAGTGATTGGAGAAGGAAGGAGCAAGAACTCAGGGCCTACCCTCCCTAGACTGAGCCTCTCTCCGGCACCTCTGAGGCCTGCTGGGGCCACCCCTTAGCTGGAATTGTGTCCACTTTACGTCTGACTCTAACCCTCCAGCCCTACCTTCTGATCCTCAGCTCCGACTGCAGGCCTGATGCGGCTGCCCCCTGCACCCTACGGGCTCCTCCCAGGGGCCTGGGTGATCTTCCTGCCCCAAGTAATTTGTGGGTGCCTATAGGGGGAAGATGTCCCACTGCCCCAGGCAGAAGTCAACTGTGTGTCCTCTGTCCCTTGCAGTTCCGTTGCCAGCTGCAGAGATGGCGTCGCTGCTGTCACTGCAGGAGGAGAACCAGCTACTGCAGCAGGAGCTGTCCCGTGTGGAGGACCTGCTGGCCCAGAGCCGCGCCGAGCGCGATGAGCTGGCCATTAAGTACAACGCGGTCAGCGAGAGGGTGGGTGCTGCCTGCGGCTGGGCCAGGGCTCCCCTACTGTGATGGTAGGGGGCGTCCGGACCAGGCCTGCAAGCGGGGTGGACCCAGAGCTGGGCGCAGTGGGTCACACCTCTAACCCCAACACTTTGGGAGGCTGAGGTGGCAGGGTCACTTGAGCCGAGATTTGAGACCAGCCTAGGCAACATAGTGAGTCTTGGTCTCTGCAAAAAAAAAATAGCAAGGTGTGGTGGCGTGCACCTGTAGTCCCGGCTACTCAGGAGACTGAGGTAAAAGGATTGCCTGAGCCCAGGAGGTCGAGGCTGCGGTGAGCTGTGATTGTGCCTCTGCACTCCAACCTGGGCGACAGAGTAAGACCCTTGCTCATTGAAAAAAAAAAAAGACTGGGCACGGTGGGTCATGCCTATAAACCAGCAATTTGGGAGGCCAAGATGAGAGGATTGCCTGAGCCCGCGGGTTTGAGACCAGCCTGGGCAACTTGGCAAGACTTCATCTCTACAGTAAATAAAAAATTTAGATGGGCATGGTGGTGCACACCTGTAGTTCCAGCTACTTGGAAGGCTGAGACAGAAGGATCACCTGAACCCAGCAGGTTGAGTCTGCGGTGGCCGTGAGCATGCCACTGCACTCAAGCCTGGGTGACAGAGTGAGACTCCAACTCAAAAAAAAAAGTGGGCCCTGGAGCGAGACTGGCCTGGGCTGGGATTGTGGCTCTGCCACCTTGAGTGGCCTTGAGCAAGCCACCCACCCTCTGAGCCACCCTGTGGGGTTGGTAACAGAATGTGGAGATATGGGATAATGCAGTACAGTGTCTGGCACCAGGGATGTTTCACTCTTGCCTGTCACTGGCCTGCTTGGAGTACAGAGGACAAGATCCCTAGAGGCCCTCTTCCCCTCAGTCTCTGGGCATCTCCCTGTGTTCCCATTGCTGTAGGCCCTGGGGCTGAGGCAGTGGTGCATGCTGGGCCTGGCGGGTATGTGCTTCACAGTGTTCTTCAGGGCATCTGGGGTAGCCAGACCTGTTGCTATTGCCCACTGGGGTGAGAACCACGTGGGGAAGGGAGGACGAGCCAGGCCTGTCTCTGTCCAGACAGGATTCACATCACCTGGGACCTGTGCTGCAGGCTCATGGGGGCCCTGGGGCCTGAGGCGGGGGTTGGTATGGCAGGCCCAGGAGTGCAGGATGTTCCTGACATGTCGAATGCCTTGGGCCCCCAGGCTCATGTGAGGCGACCCTGGGAAGCAGATAGTGGCTGAGGACTGGTAAGGGAGTTGCATGCGGGACAGAGTGTGTGCAGACGGGAAGCATGCAGGGGCCGTAATGATTGTAATAGCAGCTATTAATCAAGTGCCTGCTATGTGCCAGGCATGTGCTGGGTGCTCTACATTGAATGCACCAAGGTCAGGACCATTACATGTCTCCCACAACTCCCTTTTTATTAAAAGATGGGGTCTCAGCTGGGCTCGGTGGCTCAGCCTGTAATCCCATACCTTGGGAGGCTGAGGTGAGTGAATTGCCTGAGCCTGTGGGTTTGAGACCCACCTTGGCGAGACCTCATCTCTACAGTAAATAAAAAAATAGCTGGGCGTGGTAGCTCACGCCTGTAGTTCCAGCTACTTGGAAGGCTGAGGCGGAAGG
>NW_007251113.1:30367-34473 GCF_000164805.1 Carlito syrichta | reverse complement strand
CAAAAAAAAAAAAAAAAAAAAAGATGGGGTCTCCACGCTGGAGTGTAGTGGTGTGATCATAGTTCATAACCTCCAACTCCTGGGCTCAAATGATCCTCCTGCCTCAGCCTCCTGAATGCCTGGGACTACAGGCACGTGCCACGACACTCAGCTAAATGATGCTCGTTTAACAGAGGAGAAAACAGACTCAGAGAATGGAATCACCATGCTGGGGTCACACAGCCAGTCTCCCGGGCTGGAAGTCAGCCAGTCTTCTGATTCCCATCCCGGGGCTCTGGGTTGAAGTTGTTTCCTGTGTGTGAGAAGAGACAGGAGACTAGGAGTTTCAGGGACAGCTGGCCCCTGGAAAGCTGGCAGGGACACAAAGGGGCAGGGCCTGGCCTGGGGACCCCTGTGTGGTAGCGTCAGAGCTTGGGTTAGCCTGGGACCCCTGTACAAGGCCTGTTCAGACGGAGGCCTGCACACTCGTGTTGGGAAGCGGGGTACGCATTTCTGTGTATGATTGTGGGGTGTGCCTGTGTGCTGGTATTTGCCTGCCTGGACAAGCCCCTGACTTGCTGAGACTTGCCAGGGAGCAGGGTGGAGGGGCCGCAGTAGCCCCTAGCATTTGAGACAGAGACAGAGCACAGCTAGTTTCCCAGTGTTTGAGACAGAGCACAGCTAGTTTCCCAGCGTCTGCAGGGGGTGTAGAGGGCAGATTGACCCAGGTCCCACATTGTTAGGTGACAGGGACCCGAGCCAGCCCCCGCCTGGCTTAGGCCTCTCTTCTTTTGGCCCCTGGCACAGTGCCATGCCCCGGGGGGCTGCCTCTTAAATGCCACCTTCTGGCCCACAGTGAAGCTGGCACTTTTTCTCGGTTGGCAGGGGAATGGGAGAAGAGGTGGGAGGTGACAGGTCCCTTCCCTGCTGCTGGGACACAGCTGCTGGGGCTGGGGCTGCAGCACGGAGAGCCTGGGTGGATCTAGAAAGCTCCTTCCTGTGGCTGGGGAGACCCTTGAATGGCACACAGAGGGAGCACGATGTTTCAGTTGGCCTCGGTCTGACATGGTTTGAGTGCAGCCCTGTCTGGAGGTGGGGACTAAATGGGAACGACCTCAGAGGCCTTTCCTGGACGGTGGGTCCATGGAAAACTTCCGAATCTGGAGGTCACTTTATTACAGATGAGGAAACTAAGACCTGGAGAGGGGCAGGATAGGCCCAAGGTCAGTCCAGGACTCTGCAGTTGTGGGACACCGGCTCTCTCTGCTGCCCCTCTGACCCGTGACCACAAGTGGCAGAGCCTGCCCTGCAGCCGTAACTAGTGTGTGCGGGCTGGGTTGAGGTCAGCAAGGTTGTTCTGGGCCTTCCAGCCCCACAGCATCCCTGGAATGGGGGGTGGAGGGAGGGCCAGGATCTGTGTCCTGTTGAGTGCATGTCCTGTGGGGGAACTGAGGTACCTCCCAGGGGAGAGAGAGACCTCGCGACCCTGTGGAGGCCCCTGCTTCTTGTCTAGGAGGAGCAGGCATAGGCGCAGCTGGGAATGGAAAGGAGGAGTGGCCATGCCCCCTGGCTCCCGAGGACGGACCCCCTGAGCTTCCCTGGTGTCCATGGCAACCTGCACTGAATGGCGGTGCTGGGGTGGCCGTTGCTGGGGAGACCGCAAACTCCTTTCATCCCCAGCTTAGCGGCAGCCTCCTTCCCTTGTGAATTGCAGGCACAATGGAAAGCCCTGTTGTGCGGGTGGAGTTTGTGGAAAGAGGTGAGATGTGGCCGGAAGGGCCCTGGCTCTGGCTCTGAGCACTGGGAAGGGAGGAGGAGCACCCAGTCGCAACACAGGCCACACCAGACCACACACAGAGATACACAGACACACCAAACACATCACGCAGAAACACGAACCCTCCTCATGGACACACTCAGATTCACGAAATGTACACAGCGTGACTCGCCCCACAGCCCACAGTCCCACACAGGCACAGGATGGTCCCCCACCAGACAGTCTCAGCACCATGATATACTCACATGCAGACACCCAACTCAGTTTCACACCTCATGGTGCACACCAACAAGGTGTGGGCCTTCATGCAGCCACCAGTCGGCCCACAGAGGGAGGCCAGATGCAAAAGCATGGAGTTGCAGACACCCGCCTGGGAGCCCAGGCACTCCCCACACACACAGATGCACACACACACAGAAACTTAGCCCTGATACCCACTGATGAGTCTGGCGCTCGCACCACAACATAGACCTGAACCACAGGTGCCACTTCTCCAGGGGTCACAGAAGGCCCAGCCACACCAAATTGTCCACATGTGCCCAGCACCCGTGCACAGACACATGCATCCATGCATAATACACAACATCTGGGGGTCACGGCTACCACACACAGACGTGGGCATTGCTCTCTACTGCCTTAGCTGGGTTTTTGTTCAAGTACTGGGTGGGCCTCAGCCACCGTCTAGGCAGAAACCCCCCACTTCCACCTCCCCTCCATGTCCTTGACTCGGGGAATCCCCAATAGCCATGGCCACCGGCTCTGTGAGTGAGGAGACTCCGCTCACAGGGTCTCCTGGGTACTTGGGGTGGGTGCAGGCCTGGAGGGCACTGTCCCTGCTGCTAGCCTGCCCTGTCCCCAAGGCCTGCGATCAGCATGAATGGGAATGGCTGCCCCTCCTGTTGGCCTCCTGTGGGCATGTGACCATGCATGGGTGGGAATGTGAGTGCCTTGTCCGGGCTGTAGCGGGTCAGGTGCTGGGAAGACAGACAGTGAGTGTGGGCTGGTGTCAGAGTCTGCTGGGCCCACTCTGCTTCTTCCCCCAATAGCTGCAGGAGGCCAGGGGGCCACCTAGGACCAGCAATTGCCTTCAGTGGGTAGAGAGGGCTCCATGGCTAGTGGGGGCAACCAGAGCTGGGCAGGCATGCTGCCTGTGCCCACAGGGATCTGAGGGCCAAGGGGCTGGAAGCTGCCTGGGGTTGGAGGAGGGCAGAGGTGGGGAAGGGCGGGGTGGCTGGGAGGGAGAGGTGGGGCTGAGAGGGCCTTCATAAGCCTGCGCTGTAGGAGGTGACACTGCACCTCTTCCACATTTGAATGCTGCGTGCATGGGGGTTTGCCTGGGTCGCCTGGGATGTGTGAACCTGCCTGTGTGCATCATGTAGGTGCATGTTTGTAAGCTCAGATATGCACGTGCGGATTGTCTGAGTGTACTTCCACATGCTTGTGCCATTAATTCATGATCTCAACAAATGTTTGCTGAGCCTGGGCTATGCCACACCACAACCACTGTTCTAATGCTCAGATACAATGAGAGACAAAAATCCAGACTTTCCTGAGCTCTGGCAGGGAGGGGTTGGGGAGACAGGGAGTGAATGTAACCATCGAAAACCACAGCAGGCTTAGTGTTCCAGGGGAGAGGCACATGGTGCACAGGGGGCCCCTGGGGTTACCCCGGGTGCAGCTTTGCACTTTGCATGCAGTCTGTGAGCCCACGTGCATGTGTCCATGCATGCCCAGTCTGAGTGTCCATGCACAGCTGCATCAGCCCCTGCACACAGGCAGTGCATCCTGGGCTTGCCCACCTGTGCCTGCTCCCCCTGGCCTGCAAGGCATTGTGGGTCTGGGCCCAGCCTGGCGCCCCCTGCAGAGTCCTGAGCCTGCCCTCGCGGGAGGCCCAGGACTCTCACTCAGAGCCCTTCCCTGCAGCTGGAGCAGGCTGTGCGGCTGGAGTCTGGGGAGCTGGAGACGCAGGAGCCCAGGGGGCTGGTACGGCAGAGCGTGGAGCTGCGGAGGCAGCTGCAGGAGGAGCAGGCCTCCTACCGGCGCAAGCTGCAGGCCTACCAGGAGGGCCAGCAGCGACAGGCCCAGCTAGTGCAGCGGCTGCAGGCCAAGGTCAGGGCCACCACTCCCGCTCCTGCCTCCCCGTGCTCACTTTGCCCTGCCTCCGCTCCCAGGCTAACCATTCGCTCCTGCCCATTCCCAGATTCTCCAGTACAAGAAGAGGTGCTCGGAGCTGGAACAACAGCTGCTGGAGAGATCGGGAGAGCTGGAGCAGCAGCGGCTGAGCGTGGGTACCAGGGTGTGGCAGGGGCAGGGGTAGGGGCATGGGCGGGAGCAGGGGCAGGGGCAGGGG
>NW_007251113.1:28881-29909 GCF_000164805.1 Carlito syrichta | reverse complement strand
CTGGGCTGGCAGGGCGGTCTTCCTGGTGGGCGGGCCGGCAGGCGCCCACCGATCCCCTTGGTCCTGCCCAGGAGCGCCAGCCTGGCCCAGGTGAATGCCATGCTCCGAGAGCAGCTGGACCAGGCTGGCTCAGCCAACCAGGCTCTGAGCGAGGACATACGAAAGGTGACCAGCGACTGGACACGCAGCCGCAAGGAGTTGGAGCAGCGGGAGGCGGCATGGAGGCGCGAGGAGGAGGTGGGCCTGGGAGTGCGGCGAGGCCTTACCCAAGGGAAGGGCCCTTGCAGTGGGGGACTCAGAAGTCTAAGCGGGGAGGGGAGCATTGAGCAGGGGAGCACATTAGCAGAGGTAAAAATCGCTGGCCTGGGTAGCGTGTAGCACGTGCCCGGTGCATTTCCTTTCATTTCTCCTAATAACCACATGTGGTAGGTGCTATCTCTCTTCATTCTATTTAGTTGCTTAATTCTTTTTTTTGAGTTGGGGTCTCACTCTTCTGTCACTCAGGCTGGAGTGCACTGGCATGCTCACGGCTACCCCAGCATCGACCTGCTGGGCTCAGGCAATCCTTCTGCCTCAGCCTTCCAAGTAGCCAGAACTATAGGCACGTGCTACCGGACTTGGCTAATTTTTTTTTTTTTTTTTGAGTTGGAGTCTCACTCGGTTGCCCAGACTGGCCGCTCCCAGCCACTGCAGCCTTGCCTGCTGATCTCCAGCGATCCTTCCGCCTTAGCCTTCCGAGTAGCCGGAATTACAAGTATGCACTACCACGCCCAGCTGATTTTTTTATTTTATTGTAGAGATGAGGTCTCGCTGCCCAGGCGGGTCTCGAACCCGTGGGCTCAGGCAATCCACTCACCTCAGCCTCCCAAAGGCACGGGATTACAGGCTGAGCCACCGAGCCTGACAGTAATTTTTTGATATATTATAGAGACGAGGTCTCACCCAAGTTGCCCAGGCTGGTCTGGAAGCCCTGAGTTCAGGCAATCCTCTCACCTTGGCCTCCCAAAGTGCTGGGATTACAGGCTTGA
>NW_007251113.1:28343-28861 GCF_000164805.1 Carlito syrichta | reverse complement strand
AACCCCGCGGGCTCAGGCAAGCCACTCACCTCAGCCTCCCAAAGTGCGGGATTACAGGCTGAGCCACCGAGTCCGGCTAGTTATTTAATTTTTAAGTTACAGTCTTACTCGGTCACCCAGGCTGGTGTGCAGTGGCACAATTAGGGCTTCACAGCTCACTGCAGCCTCGACTTCCTGGGCTCAGGTGATCCTTCTGCTTCAGCTTCCCATCTAGGCAGGTGTGTGCCATCATGCCTAGGTAATTTGTTGATTGTTTTGTAGAGATGGGATCTCACTATGTTGCCCATGCAGGCCTTGAACCTCTGGCCTCACGCTATCCTCCTGCCTCAAGCTATCCTCCTGGGCAGGGCCAAGGGGATCCGTGGGCACCTGCCGGCCCGCCCACCAGGGAGGCCGCCTTGCCAGCCCCAAGTGCTGGGATTATGGGCATGAGCCCGACCTAATCTCTCTTTATTTTGTTTTTATTTTTACTTTTTGAGTTGGAGTCTCACTCTGTCGCCCAGACTGGAGTGCAGTGG
>NW_007251113.1:22772-28323 GCF_000164805.1 Carlito syrichta | reverse complement strand
CTCCCGGCCACCGCAGCCTCGACCTGCTGGGTTCCAGCGATCCTTCCGCCTCAACCTTCCAAGTAGCTGGAACTACAGGTGCACCCTACCATACCTGGCTAATTTTTGATTTTTTATTGTAGAGATGAGGTCTCACCAAGTTATCCAGGTGGGTCTCGAACCCGTGGGCTCAGGCAATCCACTCACCTCAGCCTCCCAAGGTACGGGATTACAGACTGAGCCACAGAGCCTGGCTCTAACCTCTCTTTAAAATGAAGAGAATAGTCCAGGCATGATGGTTTATGCCTGAAATCCCAGCTTTTTGGGAGGCTGAGGTGGGAGGATTGTTTGAGGTCAGGGGTTCAAGACCAGCTTGGGCAACATAGCAAGACCCCGTCTCTAAAAAAAAAAAAAATTTAAAAATTAACTGGGCGTGATGGTGGGCGCCTGTAGCCCTATTTACCAGAGGGAGAGAGGTGGGAGGATTGCTTGAGCCCAGGGATTTGAGGTTGTAGTGAGCTATGATTGTGCCATTCCAGCCTGGGAGACAGTGAGATCCTTTATTTACTTATAAATAAATAAAAATAAAGAGAGAGTAAGTAACGTGTGCACGATCACGCAGCTGGCAGCTGGGATATAAACCCAGGTCTCCTGTGCTTTCTGTCCTTCCTCGCCACCTCTTGCAGCTTGGAAGGGACTCGAAACCCATTCCCTGTGCGGGAGGGACCTGTGAGTCCTGGGAGTCTGCATGTGGCTGCGGGGACACGGCTCTCCGCACAGGCCCAGAGCCCGCCCAGGGGAAGCCCCGCTCCCTAGGTGACGGCGCCTCTTGGGGTGGTGGGGCTAGAGTAGTCGTGGGAGGAAGTGCATGAGCCCTCACTCCACCCCTGCCCTTGGCGTGTCTTCCCTCCAGTCCTTCAACGCCTACTTCAGCAATGAGCACAGTCGCCTGCTTCTCTTGTGGAGGCAGGTGGTGGGGGTCCGACGGCAGGTCAGCGAGGTGAAGATGTCCACCGAGAGGGGAGGCCTGGCGGGGGGTGGGGCCACTTGGGAGGCTGCACGACGGTGGGGGGTGGGGGGGCCAAGCCTGCTCTCCACACTGAGCTCAATTGAACCTACTATGTGCCGGGCCCTCTGCCTCCCAAAGTACTGAGATTCCAGACGTGAGCCACCATGCCTGGCTTGTACATTTCATTTTTTGGTTGTTGATGTTGTTTTGTTTTGTGCTTTTGAGTCGGAGTCTCACTCTGTTGTCCAGGATGGAGTGCAGTGGCATTCCTGCAGCCACTGCAACCCCAACCTGCTGGCTCAGGCGATCCTTCCGCCTTTGCCTTCCAAGGAGCTGGAACTACAGGTGCACGCTACCATGTCCGGCTGATTTTTTATTTATTTATTGTAGAGACAAGGTCTCACCAAGTTGCCCAGGCTGGTCTCGAACCCCTGAACTCAGGCAATCCTCTCGCTTTGGCCTCCCAAAGTGCTGGGATTACAGGCTTGAACTACTGTGCCCAGCCATATATTTCATTTTAACTAGGATTCCAGTGTTCCTGTGAGATAAGAACCGGTAATAATGCCCATTTTACAGATGAGGATACTAAGGCTCAAAGAAGTTGAGTGACCTTCCTAAGGTCACACAGTGATACATAAATGGCTGAGTCAGAGTTTGCATCTCCTGCTTTTAATTCACTAGAATGTTCAGCTTCTGCTGCCAAGGGCCTCGCAACCTCTCGTGATGAAAAGCTGTAGGCCCTCAAAACCCTAGACTGAGAAAGTGAGTGGTTGGTGACATGAAAGTGGGACAGAGGAATATCCTGAAGGCTCAGCAGGAGGGGAGAGGCGAGGAGGTCAGAGAAACGCCTCGTGGGGTGGAGGGTAGAATATGTGCAGGGCCTCAGGGATGGGTAGGATTGAGAGAGCCGGGGTGACAGTGTGAGCAGAGGCTTGGAGGTGGGAGCATATGGTGGCTAGAGGAGCTGGGGCGAGAGGCGGGTGAAGGGAAGGGAGAGCCCGCCTCGCGAGGGAGCTCGGCCCACAGGTCTTTGAGCAGAGGCAGGCTGTGACCAGGTGGGCACAAGACCCATGAGTTTCCTTCTTAACATTAAAATATTTTTTTTTCTTTTTTTGAGTTGGAGTCTCACTTGGTCGCCCAGACTGGAGTGCAGTGGCCGCTCCCGGCCACCGCAGCCTCGCTTGCTGGGCTCCGGCGATCCTTTCGCCTCAGCCTTCGGAGAAGCCGGAATTACAGGCATGCGCCACCACGCCCGGCTGATTTTTTTGATTTCTCGAACCTGCAGGCTCAGGCAGTCCACTCACCTCAGCCTCCCAAAGGCGCGGGATTACAGGCTGAGCCACCGAGCCCGGCTCACATTAAAATTTTTAAATTACTGATCTTTTCTTAATACTAGCAAACTGTGTCCAGTAGATTCATATACGTCACAGATAGTTTTGCTTCCCTTTTTCTTTATAATCTGTTTGAAGCAGGAGCCATAGGCATTCACAAAATGTGGTTGGTGGCTTTGTCTTTTAAGCCTCTTTTAACTTATTTGTCAGGAAAACAGGCCAGTTGACCTTAGAGTCCCATAGTCTGGATTTTGCTGGTTGCATCCCTGTGGTGTCATTTAACACGTCCCTTTGTCCCTTGTATTTCCTGTAAATTGGTGTTAGATCTAAGGCTAGATCAAGTTCAGGTTCTGGGTTGTTTTTTTTTTTTTTGAGTTGGCGTCACACTCATCACCCAGGCTGGAGTGTAGTGGCATACTTACGGCCACCCAAGCGTCGACCTGCTGGGCTCCAGTGAGCCTTCTGCCTCAGCCTTCCAAGTGACTGGAACTACAGGCATGCGCCACCATGCCTGGATAGTTTTTGTGATTTATTGTAGGGATGAGGTCTTACCAAGTTGCCCAGTCTTGTCTCAAACCACCGGGCTCAGGCAATCCTCTCGCCTCGGCCTCCCAAAGTGCTGTGTTTACAGGCTGAGCCACCAAGCCCGGCCTTTTTTTTGGCAAGACTTCATAAATGCAGTGTGCACTTCCATCAGGAGGCCCCTAGACCTGGGTGTTTCTCTTTTCATGACCCTGACAGCGCTTGATGCTGAATGCCAAGATCCAGACATTCCTCAAAGGCGACAAAATTGTGATTGCATCTTTCGTGTATTAACTAGAATTCTTTTTTTTTTGAGTTGGAGTCTCACTCTGTCGGCCAGACTGGAGTGCTGTGGCTGCTCCCGGCCACCACAGCCTCGACCTGCTGGGCTCTGGCGATCCTTCCGCCTCAGCCTTCCAAGTAACTGGAACTACAGGCGTGTGCCACCATGCCCAGCTAATTTTTTATTTATTGTAAAGATGAGGTCTCGCCATGCTGCCCAGGCTGGTCTCAAACCCATGGACTCAGGCAATCCTCTTATCTCCGCCTCCCAAAGTGCTGGGATTGTAGGCGTGAACCACTGTGCTTGGCCCCACATTTGTACTTTCAAGTTTCTTCCCAGTTGCCCTTCTGCCAGCCCTGTAGAGGAGGGCCTGTCACCCCGCAGCCTCACCCACACTATCCATTTTTTTTTGGGTCAATCTGACAGTGACAAATGGTATCCTCGTGTAATTTTTAAATTATATTTTTAGTGGGGCGGTCTTACTGTGTTGACCAGGCTGACCATGAATTCCTGGGCTCACAAGCGATCCTCCCACCTCAGCCTTCTCAGTAGCTGGGACTACAGATGTGTGCCATGCCCAGCCCAGTGTAGTTTTTGTTTTTTTTTTTTGAGTTGGAGTCTCACTGTCGCCAAGACTGGAGTGCAGTGGCCACTCCCAGCCACCGCAGCCTTGACCTCCTGGGCTCCGGTGATCCTTCTGCCTCAGCCTTCCAAGTAGCTGGAACTATAGGTGCACACTACCACGCCCGGCTAATTTTTTTTATTTATTGTAGAGATGAGGTCTCGCCTGCCCAGGAGGGTCTCGAACCCATGGGTTCAGGCAATCCACTCACCTCAGCCTCCCAAAGGCACGGGATTACAGGCTGAGCCACCGAGCCCGGCTCCAATGTATTTTTAATCTGCACTTGGGTGCCACCCCCCATCCCCATCCTGCACTGTCTTCCCCAGGGACCTGCTACAGCTAGGTGGGGATCTGGCCCGGACGTCCCGGGCTGTCCAGGAGGCAGGCCTGGGGCTGAGCACGGGCCTGCGGCTGGCGGAGAGTCGGGCCGAGGCGGCCCTGGAGAAGGAGAACCTGCTGCAGGCCCAGCTGGAGGAGCAGCTGCAGCACAAGGCACTCCGTGAGAAGGATGTGGCCCAGCAGCAGGCTCAGAACGCGCTGGACAAGGCTGAGCTCAGTGCCAGGTGGTACCTGCGGGTGCCGGGCGGGCAGGCTGCCCTGCAGAGGATGTGCCTGGAGACTTGGGGAGGGCAGTGTCTGTTCACCTGGGCTGGGCCCTTCCCCGTGTGAGCTCAGCCAGTCTCCCGGGCACCCTGTCTGAGGTCCCGCGGGCACTTGCCCAGGGTACCCTGAAGGCAGTTCAGCCTCCGATGGCAGAACTTGTACCCCGAACTCCTGCCACTTGGACCAGTCCCAGAGTGCATTCCTATGGGGAAAGCCAATGGTATCCTCATGTCCATTTTACAGGTGAGAAGTTGAGGCCCAGAGAGAGAAGTGACTTGCCTAAGGTCACACAGCTAGGGGGTGGCTCTTAGGGCCCCTGCTTCAGGTTTGGGGAAGCATGGAGGACACAGAAGCTGGTGGATTTGAGAAGCAAGGGGGATCCCCGATTCATCTCTGTTGTTCCCCCAAATCCAGAGTGACAGAGCTGACCTTGGAAGTGGAGAATCTTCAGAACCAGAATCTGGAGAAGGATCGGGCCAACAAGACCCTCACGGAGAAACTTGAGGCCCTGGTGAGATGCAGCTGCCCCCTAGCTGTGGCAAGGTGGGATGGGGGCCTGGCTAGATCCATGGACACAGGCCTGGGGCGGGGCTGTGTGAGCCACTCCATGCATCCCACTCCCACTCAGTTTCAGCCCTCCTAGTGTGAGCCAGGCTTAGTGGTAAGCACACTTGCCTTTTTAAATCCCATTTCGTCCTCCCAACACCTCTGTGGCCTGATGCCCCTGACACAGACGAGGAAACAGGCCCAAGAGGGAAATGCTCGTTCAGAACCTCATAGCCAGTCAGCAGGAGAGTTAGGACTTGGATTCCTGCCTGTGCCCTCCTGCTCCAGGGCTCTTCCTCTGGGAACTCAGCTACCTCCCCACCTGAGGGACACTCCTCGCGGGTCCCTCCTGGTTGTTCACCCTTCTGTGTGGCGTCTGGCCGGGGTTCTGCGGCCTGCTCTCCCCCAGTAGTCTGTGGCCTGCGTGGGACACAGCGCTTCTCTGGGCCTCATGTGTTCAGTGAGGACAGTGGGGCTTCTGTGGGGTCTCCCAGGTGGCTGGCCTGTGAGCCCAGCCTAGAGGCCACCTGCTCAGAGATAGGCCAGGGATGGAGAGGGAGGGGAGGATCTAGACTCCGGCGGAGCTCCTGATTACCCTTTCTTTGTCTCCCTGTCCTCACTCCAGGAGTCCCTGCGGCTCCAGGAGCAGGCGGCCC
>NW_007251113.1:16692-22205 GCF_000164805.1 Carlito syrichta | reverse complement strand
CGCCGAGGCCCGTCCCCCGCCTACTCCGACTCCTCCACGCTGGCCCTGATCCATTCCGCCCTGCACAAGCGCCAGCTGCAGGTCCAGGTAGGAAGGGGCCTGAGCGCCCCGGTGCAGCCGAAGGCCCTGGGGCAGAGGCTTGGGCACCCTGGTGGGGCGGGGCCAGGGCTGGGGGAGGAGCCTAAGCGCCCTAGGATGGAGCCTGAGCCCTGAGATACCACGACTAAGTGTTTCAGTCGTGACCCGCCTGGGCGGGCGAGACCTCTTCTCTACAATAAAATCAAAAAATGAGCCGGGCCTGGTAGCGCGCGCCTGTAATTCCGGCTACTCGGAAGGCTGAGGCGGAAGGATCGCCGGAGCCCGGCAGGTCGAGGCTGCGGCGGCCGGGAGCGGCCACTGCACTCCAGTCTGGGCGACCCAGTGAGACTCCGACTCAAAAAAGAAAAAAAGTGTTTCAAGGAGGTGGCAGAGAGCTCTGGGGCCGAATTTGAGCCCAGAGTGGGAGGCGCTTGGGCATCTGGGGGTGGAGCCTGGGGAGGGAGGGGCCTGCCGTGGAGTTAGAGTCCTGGTAGAGCAGGAGCTGAGGTCCCCGTCACACTGAGCCAGGACCCTGGGAGAAGGTCTGGGAGGAGGAGGCGGAGTCCGGGAGGGGAGGAACTTGGGTAGGGAGGAGTTTGGGAGAATGCGAGGGGCTGGGGGCTGGGAAGCTGTGGGCGGAGTCAGAGCCCAGGAGGAGAAGGAGGGTGACTGGGGGCTTGTCGGACGTCCTGGAGGCTTGGATCCGAGTTGCCTGGGAATCCAGGGAGGTGCGGGCTCAGAAGGGTGATAAGGGCACAGAGAAAGGGTGCGGAAACCTAATTGTGGGAGTCTCCTGCCCCTGGTCAGTCCCAGGCTCTGGCTTAGTGTAGGCTGGTGTACGCCTGGAAACGGCACAGAGGAGGTGGGCTCTGGGACCCCCCCCACGGCTCCCCCAGACTCAGTGACCCCTACGCCCCAGGACATGCGTGGGCGCTATGAGGCGAGCCAGGACCTGCTGGGCACCCTGCGGAAGCAGCTTAGTGACAGCGAGGGTGAGCGCCGTGCCCTAGAGGAGCAACTGCAGCGGCTGCGAGACAAGACCGACGGGGCCACCCAGGCCCATGAGGACGCACAGCGCGAGGCCCAGCGTCTGCGGAGCGCCAACGAGCTCCTGAGCAGGTGCCTGGGAGGTCGGAGGTGGGGGTGGCAGAATCAGTCAGCGTCTGGGCCTTAGGCCATCTGAGTTGGTTTTTTTTTTGAGTTGGAGTCTCACTCTTGTCGTCCAGGCTCGAATGCAGTGGCACGCTCACAGCCACCACAGCCTCGACCCTTCCGCCTCAGCCTTCCAAGTAGCTGAAACTACAGACACACCCGGCTAGTTTTTGTGATTTATTGCGGAGATGAGGTCTCACCAAGTTGCCCAGGCTGGTCTCGAACCCCCAGGCTCAGGCAATCCTCTCGCTGGGATGACAGGCTGAGCCACCGCTACCAGCCCATCCAAGTCCTTAAGCACATGACTCTGCACTGTATGGTCACCACCTGCTGCATGTGCCTGTTAAAACATAGTGAACATGTTTAAAACTCAGTTCCTTGGTTGCCCTAGCCATATGTGGTGCTCAACAGCCATATGTAGTTATAGAACATTTCTGTCATCTCAGAGAGTTCTGGTGACAGCATGATTCTGGACTGTGTTTCTTGGAGCTTAAAAAATTTTTTTTTTTTTAGTTGGAGTCACACCCTGTCACCCATGCTGACAGCCACTGCAACCTCGACCTGCTGGGCTCAGGCGATCTTTCTGACTCAGCCTTCCAAGTAGCTGGTATTACAGGCACACACCACTGTCCCTGACAAGTTTGTAGAGACAAGGTCTTGCCAAGTTGCCCAGGCTGGTCTCGAACCTCTGAGCTCAGGCAGTCCTCTCACGTCTGCCTTCCAAAGTGCTGGGATTATAGGCATGAGCCATCATACCCGGCTAAAAAAAAAAAATATTTTTAACCCAGGAGTATACATTGAAGTTGCCTTAAATACATACTTCCTCTTGGAATTTTTTTTTTTTTTGAGTTGGAGTCTTACTCCGTCGCCCAGACTGGAGTGCAGTGGCCGCTCCCAGCCACCTCAGCCTCGACCTGCTGGGGTCTGGCGATCCTTTCGCCTCAGCCTTCCAAGTAGCTGGAACTACAGGTGCACGCTACCATGCCCGGCTAATTTTTGACTTATTGTAGAGATGAGGTCTCGCCAAGTTGCCCAGGCGGGTCTTGAACCCGCGGGCTCAGGCAATCCACTCACCTCAGCCTCCCAAAGCGCAGGATTACAGGCTGAGCCACCAAGCCAGGCTTGGAAATTTTTTTTTAAAGTCATAGTTTCACTCTGTCACCCAGGCTGGAGTGTAGTAGCACACTCACAGTCACCCCATCATCAACCTGGAGGGTTCAGGTGATTCTTCCACCTAAGCCTTCCAAGTAGCCAGAACTACAGGCATGTGCTACCATGCCCGGCTAATTTTTTTTCATTTATTGTAGAGATGATGTCTCTTCAATTGCCCAGGCTGGTCTCGAACCCATGAACTCAGGCAGTCCTCTCACCTCAGTCTCCCAAAGTGCTGAGATTGCAGGCTTGAGCCATCATGCCTGGCCAGAAATTTTTTTTTTTGAAGTCAAAGTCTCACTCTGTTGCCCAGGTTGGAGTACAGTGGTGGGATCACAGCTTATTTACTGTAGTCTCCATCTTCTGGGCTACAGTAAGGTCCTTCTACCTCAGCCTCCCAAGTAGCTGGGACCACAGGTATGCACCCCATATACAGCTAATTTTTTATTTTTTTTTGTAGAGGCAAGGTCTCACTATGTTGCCTAGGCTGGTCTTGAACTCCTGGGCTCAAACAATCCTCTAGCCTCAGCCTCCCAAAATGCTGGAATTACAGGTGTGAGCCACCACACCTAGCCAGGAGATTTTTAAAAAAAATTTTTTGAGTTGGAGTCTCACTCTGTTGTCCAGGCTGGAGTGCAGTGGCACGTTCATGGTCACCACAGCCTCGACCTGCTGGGCTCAGGTGCCCTTCCGTCTCAGTCTTCTAAGTAGCCAGAACTACAGGCACACGCTACCACGCCTGGCTAATTTTTTGATTTATTGTAGAGACAGGGTCTTACCAAGTTGCCCAGGCTGGTCTTGAACCCCTGGACTCAGGCAATCCTCTCACCTTGGCTTCCTAAAGTGTTGGGATTATAGTCTTGAGCTACCGTACTTGCCAGGAGATTTTAAGACGAGAAACTATCTACCTGTTAGCTGCCTGGTTGGTTTTCTGTTGTTGTTTTGTTTTTTTCTTTGTAAATGTAACCGTATAACAAAAAGCTGGAAAAGTGAAAGGGAAATAAAAAGGCAGGGCCCTCTGGCAGCCTCACCTGCCCATCCTAACCCCTGTTGGGACACTGTCTTTGCTTTGTTTGTAGCAAGGTAGTAAATGCTTCCTGCACACTTACTATGTGCCAGGCTCTTGGCCAAGTGCCTTGCGTGTATTATCTCAAATAGTCTTCCTGCCATGCGATTCGGAACTCATTGTCCCCAGGTTGAGAGACTTGCTGAGACTGCCAGTGAGTGTAGCTGGGTGGCAGGATGGGAACTGGAATTCAGGTCCATCTGAGCACAAACCCAGGCTTTCTAGGCCTGGGAAGGACAAGGGCTTTTGAAGTTGTGTTCACAGCAGACATCCCATTTTGCATTCTGCTGTTATTACCCAACGTCACCTTGTATGTTTTTCCGCTCACGCCAACAGTAGGGAGAATGGCAGGTCTCTGCAAGTCTTCTGGTTCCCAGTTGCTATCTCCTCTTTCTCCATCCCCTGCTGTGGTTCCCATGTGCCTATGCTACAGGAAGCTGAGGATCTGGACAGACTCAGCTCTCTTGGGCTTCCCAGAATTAAAGGGCACGGGTGCTGTGGAGGCCTCATGGCCTGGCAGAGCTGGTGGCACAATTACTTGTGTGTCCCTGGAGCCCGACCTGGCCTCTTCCGGTGGGGTGCTTGGAGATAATGCTGGCACCCCCATCCATTCCACTGGGCCCCTGAGTGGGTAGGTCGGCGAGAAGGAAGGCCACGTTGCTTCTGCTGGGAGGTGTGGGTGAAATGAGTCGGCCATGGGCAGAGTCAGGGAAGGCTTCCTGGAGGCAGGTGCCTTGGAGGATGGGAAGATGTGGCCGGTGGCCAGGGGAGCAACCCTGCCATCTCCTCCGTGAGTACAGCCCTGGCATCACCTCTGCTTGTCCTGCAGGGAGAAGGACAGCCTGGCCCACAGCCTGCAGGCGGCCCAGCAGCAGGCCGAGGAGCTCCTGCGGGAGCAGGAGAAGCTGCAGGCGGCGCAGGAGGAGCTGCGGCGCCAGCGGGACCGGCTGGAGGAAGAGCAGGAAGACACCGCGCAGGAGGGTACACGGATGCGCAGGGAGCTCGAGCGCAGGTGCGCTGCTGCTTGCCTTCCTGGCAGTGCCCTTCGCGTGTGGCTGGGGCTCCTGATACTGTCCTGGGGGCTAAGGAGTGCCCACTGTGTCCTGGGCCTGTGTGCAGGTGGCCTCACGGCACCATCTGATGTAGGGGCTTCTAACCACCCCATTTTGGGAAATGGACACCCAGGGACAGGTAGTCACTTACCTGGGATCAGTGAACTGGGAGGAGGTAGAGACGGATGGTAATAACAATCATTAAAATAACAGTGGTACTATTGATGCTATAAAATTTTTAGTTATACTAATAATACCAATGCTAATATGACTAAGTGCCAGACATGCTCCTAAGCACTTAGATTCTCTTTTTTTTTTTTTTGAGTTGGAGTCTCACTCTGTCGCCCAGACTGGAGTGCAGTGGCCGCTCCCGACCACCACGGCCTCAACCTGCTGGGCTCCAGCGATCCTTCCCGCCTCAGCCTTCCGAGTAGCCGGAATTACAGGCGTGCGCTATCACGCCCAGCTGATTTTTTGATTTATTGTAGAGATGAGGTCTCGCCAAGTTGCCCAGGTGGGTCTCGAACCCGCGGGCCCAGGCAATCCACTCACCTCGGCCTCCCAAAGCATGGGATTACAGGCTGAGCCGCCGAGCTCGGCTAGATTCTCTTTTAACCCTCTTGATGACTCTGGGATGCAGAAGCTGTTATTATTGCCATTTCATGGATAGTGAAAGTGAAGCACAGAGAAGTCATGTAACTTGCCCTAGGTCGCACAGCTAGTTAGTAGGAGAGCCAGGATTTGAACCAGGCATTCTGCCTTTGGACTTAACCTCTTAACCACTGCACTACTTACCTCTCCGAGACATGATGATGATGTCTAGTACCTTGTGGTAGAGGATTGTACTCCTGGTTCTGAAGGCCTCTGGGGAGGTTTATCAGACACTGATTTAAGCCCATCAGGTACAATATCAAGTACATGTATTTTTTTATTATTTATTTATTTTTGTTGTTGTTGTTTTTTTTTTTGAGTTGGAGTCTCACTCGGTTGCCCAGACTGGAGTGCAGTGGCTG
>NW_007251113.1:14237-16672 GCF_000164805.1 Carlito syrichta | reverse complement strand
GAACCCACGGGCTCAGGCAGTCCACTCACCTCAGCCTCCCAAAGGCGCGGGATTACAGGGTGAGCCACCGAGCCCAGCTATTTGTTATTATTTTTAAGTCAGGGTCTCCCTCTGTTGCCCAGGCTGGAGCACAGTGACATGATTCTGGCTCACCGCCGCCTCAAACTCCTGGGCTCAGGCAGTCTTCCACTTTAGCCTCCCAAGTAGCTCCCACAGGCATGTGCCACCACACCCAGCTAAGCTTTTTTATTTTTTGTAGAGACGAGGTCTCACTATGTTGCCTAGGCTGGTCTCGAACTCCTGGACTCAAGCAATTCTCCCGCCTTGGCCTTTCGGGATTACAGACGTGAGCCACCGCACCCAGCCATGTACATGTATCCTTGCAACAACTTCACGAGGCAGGTGTTACCTCATTTTGCAGATGTGGCAACAGGCTCAGAGTCACAGAGCTAAAAGGCCGTGGGCTTGATTGTCCTTGTGGGTGCGGCTCTTGCTCCCCCAGGCTTCTGCCTCAGGCTCAGCCCCGGGCCAGCATCCTGCTGGCTGCAGGAGGCCCCGGGCATGGGAGTAACAAAGGACACCCACCTGTTCTCGACCCGCCTGGGCAACGTGGCGAGACCTCCTCTGCAGCGCGCGCCTGTAGTTCCAGCTCCTCGGAAGGCTGAGGCGGAAGGCTCGCCGGAGCCCAGCAGGTCAAGGCTGCGGTGGCTGGGAGTGGCCACTGCACCCAGCCTGGGCGACAGAGTGAGACTCCAACTCAAAAAAAAAACCCAAAAAACCCCCAAAAAACAAAGGACACCCACCTGCCCTCGGTTTCACAGCCACCGACAGCTGGAGCAGGTGGAAGTGAAGCGCTCAGGCCTGGCCAAGGAGCTGGTGGAGGTGAGGGAGGCACTGAGCCGTGCCACGCTGCAACGGGACGTGCTTCAGGCTGAGAAGGCCGAGGTGGCCGAGGCGCTGACCAAGGTGGGTCCCTGTGCACCTCACAACTGCACCCCCTGCCCTGTTCCACGACTCCCAGCCTTCTCACTGGCACAGACTGATCCCGGGCTGATCTCTGAACCTGGCCACAGGCAGACCCCTGGACCCAGCCAGAAGTGAGCTGGCCTCTCTTTTTTCTTTTTGTTGAGTCAGAGTCTCACTGTGTCACCCAGGCTGGAGTGCAGTGGCACACTCACAGCCACCACAGCCTCAACCTGCCAGGCTCAGGTGATCCTTCCACCTCAGCCTTCCAAGTAGCTGGAAGCACAGGCACGTGCCACCATGCCTGGCTAATTTTTTGATTTACTGTAGAGACGAGGTCTCACCAAGTTGCCCAGGCTGATCTAGAACCTCTGGACTCAGGTAATCCTCTCTCCTCTGCCTCCCAAAGTGCTGGGATTACAGGTGTGAGCCACCATGCCTGGCTGGGCTATCCTCTCTAAACGACCACATCCCTGCCCTTCCAGATGCTTCTGGGGGCAGTGCCTGTAGCTCAGAGTCATCCAGATCCAGAGACTTGAGGCCATAGTCCCAGGCGTCCTTGGCGGTGCCTGTCCTACTCCCTGCAGCCTCGCCCAGGTCACTACCCTCCCTTGGCCCTCCTGGGGTGACCCTGTGACCACCGGCCTGCCCTGTGGCTTGGGCTGTCTTGACCTACTCTGGTGTATGGTGTCTTTTAATCAGCTTTGTGAGCAAGCAACAGACCTCCTGCAGAGGTCTCCAGACTTTTCCCCGTCTCCTGTTGTGTCTCCTCCTCGTGTCTCCCCTGCTCCGTCTCTGAGCGTCCCCTCTCTGTCTCTCCTTGTCTTTCCCCACTCCTACCCTCCTGCCTCTTCCACCTCACCCGTCTCTCCCTGTCTGACCGCTGGCTGCCTACCTGACCCTGCAGGCTGAGGCCGGCCGCGTGGAACTCGAGCTCTCGATGACCAAGCTGAGGACAGAGGAGGCCTCTCTGCGGGACTCCCTGTCCAAGCTGAGCGCCCTCAACGAGAGCCTGGCCCAGGACAAGCTGGATCTGAATCGCCTGGTCGCCCAGGTACGCCATGACCTGGAGGCCGCCTGCCCTGCCCACCCATCCTCCCCACTCGGGAGACCCACAGTGGCATCTGCGCCCAGCCCCATCCCCGTGGGTCCTGGTCCCTGCCTCTCTTTCTGTTTCTGTCATTCTCTCTCTGACTCAGGCTGTCTGTCTGTCTTCTCTCTCTTGGCATCAGAGCAGAGTGGCTCCATGGCCCCTCTGATCCCCTCCCCAGTGCCCATACGTCCAAGTGTTGTCCCCCACCCCCTGGGCTGGCTGTGCTGTGGGTGGCTGGAGGAGCATCCCTGGTCCTGGGGGGACCCCCTGCTCACCCGGCCCCTCACCTGGCCCCCAGCTGGAGGAGGACAAGGCAGCCCTGCTGGGCCGGCAGCGGCAGGCAGAGCAGGAGGCCGCTGCAGCCCGGGAGGGGCAGGAG
>NW_007251113.1:11518-14158 GCF_000164805.1 Carlito syrichta | reverse complement strand
GCAGAGCCGGCTGCAGGGGCAGCTGGCCCAGGTGGGCTGAGCGCTGTGTTGGCGGAGACGGGGGGCGGGGGTGTGGGCCAGCTCCCAGCCTCCTGCGTTTGGTCCCAGGGTGAGTCGCAGGCTCAGGAGCCCACCTGGGTTAAATACAGCCCCACCTGCTGACTGGGGACCCGGGACAGGCCGCCCCACCCTCCCTCTGCCTCTGTCATCCACCTGGAGCATGGGCTGAGAGTTCCTGGCACAAAGGGAGAGGCTGCAGGGAGCGCAAGGAAACTGGGCAAAACACCTGGCAGGCAACCCCACGGTGCAGATTAACTGTGGTAACGGGCCAAGACCTTGAGATTGGACTCTTAGGCTTTTGGGGACATCATAGCTGGAAGGGACCCCAGAGCTTCAGGGCAGGGACCTGCGTGCAAAGTCTGTCCTGGAGGGCCCAGGTTCCTGGGAGGGGTCCCCAGAGGCTGGGGCAGGGGTGCAGAAAGCGGGCTGCAGTTTCCTGAGGATGGCTGAGTTCCCAGCTTGTCTGCAGGTTTTGGGGTGAAGAAGGGGTCCTGCTGCTCCTGGAGCTGAGCGAGGACCTCACATCTGCATGCATGTGCACTGTGGGTCTGGAGAGGGCTGTGGTTTGCCTACTGCATCTAGCACAGCAGGGCAGAGCCTGGGCTCAAACCCAGGCCTGCTGCCTGTCAGGTCCAGAGTTGGGATTCTGCATGGTAGACAGACTGCGGATGCTGGGAACTGTGCTCACAGTCCCTGTACGGGGCCAGAGATGGGGTGCCGCATAGAGGACAGGCAGATGGGCACTGGGAGCAGTGCTCATGGTCCCTGGATGCAGCCAGGTTTGGGGTGCTGCATAGTAGACAGGTCGGGGGTACTGGGAGCAGTGCTCACGATCCTTGGATGGGCCAGAGGTGGGGTGCTCCATGGAGGACAGGCTGGGGGTGCTGGGAGTGGTGCTCACGGTCCCTAGATGGGACCAAGGTTGGGGTGCTCCATGTTGGACAGGCTGGGGGTGCTGGGAGTGAAGCTCGTGGTCCTTAGATGGGCCAGAGGTGGGGTGATCCATGGTGGACAGGCCAGGGCTACTGGGAGTGGTGCTCACGATCCCTGGATGGGGCCAGGGTTGGGGTGCTGCACGGTAGACAGGCCGGGGATACTGGGAGCAGTGCTCACGGTTCCTGGACGGGGCCAGCTCTCCCGGCAGCTGAGCGGGCGGGAGCAGGAGCTGGAGCAGGCCCGGCGGGAGTCGCAGCGGCAGGTGGAGGCGCTGGAGCGAGCGGCCCGGGAGAAGGAGGCGCTGGCCAGGGAGCGGGCCGGCCTGGCCGTGCAGCTGGCAGCCGCAGAGCGTGAAGGCCGGACCCTGTCGGAGGAGGCCACACGCCTTCGGTAAGCCCTAGGCTCTGTCCAGCCACCCCAGGGGTCCTCCGGGGCCCCGCCACAACCGGCCACGCCCAGGTGTCAGTCCCCAGGACAGTTGCTCAGGAGCTGGCTGCCAACACATCCTGGCTGTGGCTCAGGCCCCAGGGAGCGTGGGCCGGCTGGTCAGGTAGGCTGGCACTGGGTCCACGCCTGGCCACGCCCTGAGATCCACAGTTTCCTGGGGCTGGGGAGGCTGAGTTCCGAGGCCTCAGGGACTGTATGTGTTGCATGCAGCTTGGAGAAGGAAGCCCTGGAGAGCAGCGTGTTTGAAGTGCAGCGGCAGCTGACCCAGCTCGAGGCCCGCCGGGAGCAGCTGGAGGCTGATGGGCAGGCCCTGCTGCTGGCCAAGGAGGCCCTGACGGGTACGAGGGCCTGGGCTGGGGGGAACACCAGGCTCCAGCCCAGACTGCAGCCTGTTGAGTTCTGGGGCCTCACGGAAGTTGGGGGCACTGGTGTGAGAGCCTGGCTGGCCTGGGTTCCAGTCCTGCACTGGGGATCACTATGATCTGATCTGTCCTCAAGCAATTCCCTTCCCTCTCTGGGCTGCAGACTCCACTTAGAGTTAGAGGAGATCGTTCCCACCCTCTAAGCTTGCTGCCAGGATGAGGTGACAAAGGCACACAAAAGCCTCAGCACAGCGCTTGGCTTGGCCTGCTATGAGAGCTCACGTTCTCTGTGGAGCTGTTGGCTCTTTTCTGGCTTTGTTCCTGGCCCCACAATCTCGGCCCTGCCTCCCCCGTGTTCCCCACCTGGCTCTGAACCCATGGCTTCTTCCCGCTCACTTAACACGAACTGAGCGCCTGCTTGGGTCTTGGAAATTAGTCTTCCTGTCCAACTACACCTGACCAGACAGAACGGAAGGGAAGGCTGCGGCGTCCAACGTGGGAGGTGGTTTTTAGGTGGTCCGTGGTGGGCGGTGCCTTCCCATAGTGACCCCCGTGTGTGCTGACGGCTCATGCTGGGCTGTCAGTCATTAGAGGAGTACTCTGTGTACAGCTGGGCAGCTTGGAGGAAGCTCGAGCCCCTGTGAGCCTCACTGCCTCACCTGCAAGTGGGATGAGGATAGTCGAGCTGGGTGTGTCATGAAGACAAAGTGAGATTACATCCAGAGGGTACTCAGCCAGGCGCCTGCCCCACAGTAAGCGCTCAGTCAAGAACAGGGTGGTGCTGGGCTCGGTGGCTCAGCCTGTAATCCCGCGCCTTTGGGAGGCTGAGGTGAGT
>NW_007251113.1:2479-11126 GCF_000164805.1 Carlito syrichta | reverse complement strand
CAAAAAAAAAAAAAAAAAAAAGGACAGGGTGGTACATCTTTTGATATCTTCCCCATTTGGAAAGAGCAGTCATTTTATTCCTTGTATGCCTTTCTAGGTAGGCAGAGGGGGGACAGAGCCATTGGGCCCATGCAGCAGATGGGGAAACTGAGGCCCAGAGAGGGAAAGCCACTTCTTTGAGAGTTGCCAGGCGGGGCCTCCCCTTCCAGAATTTTGTCCCCATGGCTTGCCCAGCCTGTCTCGTGACCCAAGGCGAGGTTTTGACTGGACCTGTCCTTCCTCCGTCTCTCTCGTGCAGGGGAGCTGACGGGCCTGCGGCAGCAGGTGGTCACTGCAGAGGAGAAGGCGGCTCTGGACAAGGAGCTGATGGCCCAGAAGTTGGCGCAGGCTGAGCGGGAGGCCCAGGCCTCTCTGCGGGAGCAGCGGGTGGCCCACGAGGAGGACTTGCAGCGACTCCAGCATGAGAAGGTTCGGGCACCTTGGTGGGAGTGGGCCATGTTCTCAGCCACGGTCTCCTCTGACCTCCGGCGAGTTGTCCACTTGCTTTGCGTCAGTCTTCACCTCTGTGAGATGGGACTTCATCTCTGCTGTGGAGGCCCTGGGGGCAGCTGGGAGGACCCGTGGGAGATGAGGGATCCTTGTTGAAATGCAGAACCCCAGGTTCTAGATCTGGTCCAGCCCCACTGATCCTGATGCAGGGGGGTCCCCAGGCATATTTGAGAAATGTCAACCTAGTGAACAACTGCAAAGCACTTTTTTTGTTTTGAATTGGAGTCTCACTCTGTCGCCCAGGCTGGAGTGCAGTGGCACGCTCATGGCCATCGCAGGCTTGACCTGCTGGGCTCAGGTGATCCTTCCAGCTCAGCCTTCCAAGTGGCTGGAACCACAGGCACATGTCAACATGCCTGGCTAGTTTTTTTGATTTGTTATAGAGACGAGGTCCCACCAAGTTGCCCAGGCTGGTCTTGAACCCCTGGACTCAGATAGTCCTCTCACCTCTGCCTCCCAAAGTGCTGGGATTACAGATGTGAGCCTCCGCACCCGGTTTGAGAAGCACTTTCATTTGCTAAGTAGCGCTGTTTGCATTTGAGGGATCACTCTGGGACCTGAGTGTATAGAACGGCAGGGGCCCAGGGAGGTTACCAGAACACTGGCTCTGGACTGGTATTGTCTGGTTTTGACTCTGCTGGTTGGCTGCATACTGGTGATGCCACCTAAGGTCTCTGCCTCCATTTCCCCATCTGCAGAAATGGGAAGAGGATAGTGTAGGATTTTTGAGGATGAGGTGAGGGCTTAACATGATGGCCGGCACTTAGTAAATGCTCCATACGTGATTATTGCTGCCACTGGATACTCTCCTGAGTGGCGTCCCCCACCCCCACCCCCATGGGCCCTGTGCCACCCATCCTGCCAGGGCAGCCTCTGACAGAGGTTCAGGCTGTGCCCAGGACTCCAGGACTCCAGGGGGCGCCGTCCACCGTGCGGCCTCCATGGCTTTCGGTAGATGTCACCACGCTTCTCCAGCAGGTGGCAGCAAAGCGTGTGAAGTGGCGTCTTCGCCTGCTTTCCACAAAGGTCACCTGACTTGTGCTGGGGTGGGCACCTGCCCTCCACCTCCCACGTGGCTCTTCTTTGCTGTGGGCCCCGCCTGCCCACCCATCCGGTCCCCGGGGAGCCAAACGCCTTATGCTTCTTGCCCCTTGCACCGCCTGGTTTGGCCTCATCCGTGTCCCCAGATCCCGGCTCATCTCTCCAAGTCCTCTGCCACCCCAGGCCCCAGACCCCCTTCGTTCCTCACAGCTGATCCTAACTCCCCTCCACCCAAGCCCCACCCACTTCCACAGCTGTGTGAGCCTCAGATGGCTCCTTGTCACCCTGGCAGGAGCCCACCCCCAGCCCCCCACTGTCCTCAGAATCCCCACAGCTCGCACCGCCCAGCCAGCCCAGCTGCTTGCTGTGTCCCTGTGGCTCACTGTGTTCCCATGGCTCCGCATGTCCCGTGTCTTATTGTGTCCCATGACTCGGTGTGCCCCCATGTCTCTCCGTGTCCCCATGGCTCACCAGGTCCCCATGGCTCTCCAGGACACTGTGACTCACCATGTCCCCAAAGCTTACTGTGTCCCGTGGTTCAGCGTGTCCTGTGTCTCACTGTGTCCCAGGACTCAAGTGTGTCCCTGTGGCTCACTATGTCCCCATGGCTCGCTGTGTCCTCTTGGCTCACCGAGTCCCCCTGGCTCACTGTGTCTCTGTGGTTCACAGAGTCCCCCCGAGGCTCACCGTGTTCCCATAGCTCAGTGGTGTCCCAGGACTCCGTGTGTCCTGTGTCTCACTGTGTCCCGTGGCTCACTGTGTCCCATGACTCAGTGTGTCCTCATGTCTCTCAATGTCCCTGTGGCTCACCATGTCCCATGGCTCACCATGTCCCTGTGGCTCACTGTGTTCCCAAGACTCACCATGTCCTGTGGCTCAGCGTGTCCCATGGCTCACTGTGTCCTCATGCCTCTCCATGTCCCTGTGGCTTACCATGTCTTGTGGCTCACTGTGTCCCGTGGCTCACCATGTCCTCGTGGCTCACTGTGTCCCATGACTCAGTGTGTCTTCATGTCTCTCCCTGTCCCATGGCTCACTGAGTCCCCATGGTTCACTGTGCCCCCCTCGGTTTCCCTCTGGGTGCTGTCTGCCCTTTCCTCCAGGCTTTCTGGGGTCTGTCTCCTGGCCTGGGCTCTTTTTTCTCTTCTCTCTTCACCTGGCTGACTGCTACTCAGCCTCCTCTGGGGAACGTTCTCAGACCCCAGGCTAGGCCACTGCTGCCCCTTGGTGCCTTCACAGCCATGGTGTGTCCCTGTCACAGCCCCTGTCATCCCACCTTGCAGCTTTCTGGTCACCTACTCTATCCCTTGGAGTATAGGGGCCAGTCAGCCCCTGCTGCCCTGAGATTTGCAGGGGCTGCCTGGGCCCCGGCTACTGTGTCACACGTGCCTGGCTGGCCCCCAGGAGGCAGCATGGCGGGAGCTGGAGGTTGAGCGGGCCCAGCTGCAGAGCCAGCTGCAGCGGGAGCAGGAGGAGCTGTTGGCCCGGCTGGAAGCCGAGAAGGAAGAGCTGAGCGAGGAGATCGCGGCCTTGCAGCAGGAGCGTGACGAGGGCCTCCTCCTGGCCGAGAGCGAGAAGCAGCAGGTTCGTGAGTCCTGGTGTGACCTCTGCCGTGTCCTGGGTCTGGTCACCGCTGGGCCCCCCGAGCCCTGGGGCAGGCCATCTCCCTCTCTGCGCCTCAGTTTCCCCATCTGCAGCCTGGGGGCATTGGAGGAGGTCCGTGAGGCCTCGCTGGGCTCCACGCCTCACACACAGTGGGCACCTGCCACGTGACAGTGACATCCGTGACTGTCTCCTCCCATCCCCCATCCCACCCCAGGCTGGGCACGGCCCCCTCATGACTGCCTTCTGAGTGGGCCCCACGATCCCCACAGGCATCAGCTGACCCTCCCCAAAGCAATGAATTTCTGACTTTCCCATTATGATGAAATGGAGACAAGGCAGACGGTAGCCATCTCCTCTCCTCACCAGCTGTGTCACCCTGGGCACGCTTTTGAGCCTGTTTTCTCATCTGTAAAATGGGAACAATGCAAGACTCTGCTTCAGGGTTGTGGTGGCAGGTGGTGTTCCTGTACGTTGTCACGTGTGCCAGGTTCTGGTGACCGTTGTGCCCTTTCCCAGGGCTGCTCCTCTGCCCTTCGTCCGCCTGTGGTGGCCCCATAGGCCGCTGCACCCCCGGTGGGCACGTTTCCCAGCATCTTGTGAGGGAGAGGCTGGAGCATGCCCCCAGGACCAGCCCACCCCCACACGCCTTGTTCCCTACCTCTGCCCAGGCCTTGTCTCTGAAGGAGTCCGAGAAGACGGCGCTGTCTGAGAAGCTGATGGGGACACGGCACAGCCTGGCCACCATCTCCCTGGAGATGGAACGGCAGAAGCGAGACGCCCAGAGCCGACAGGAGCAGGACCGGGTAGGGCAGGCGGGCTGGGCAGCCAGGCATCCGTCGGCATCAGGCACGTTGCTGCCGGGAAACCCCCACCAAGGGGGAGGCGTGGCCCTGTCCCAGAGGAGCCCTGTCTGCTGGGAGCCCCTGTCTGAGGGCGGTGGTGCAGCTCTGTCCTGGAGAATGCTCTAGTCTGAGGACAGCACCCACTGGGCCTCCAGAGACCAGCAGGGGACTGGCAGGTCAGCTGGAGGGGCCGTGGCGGCAGCTGAAAGTAGACAGTGTGACCGCGGGTTGGGAGCCGCGGGGGCCGGGGGCATGGCAGGGCCAGGTCTGAGGATTCTGTCTGTCCCAGAGCACCGTGAATACCCTGACGTCCGAGCTGCGGGACCTACGGACTCAGCTTGAGGAGGCCGCCGCAGCCCACGCCCAGGAGGTGAAGAGGCTGCAAGAGCAGGCTCGCGACCTGGGCAAGCAGCGGGAATCCTGCCTGCGTGAGGTGAGCCGCACCCCCTTCTGGGCAGCACGTGCTAGGTGGCGCTGTGTGCCTGGGGGTGCTGGAAGGTGTTAGGGGTCCTCCCTGAATTTGGGCAGCTTACAGAGGAGGCAGCATTTGTTAAGCTCTTGCGGGTCAGGGTGCAGTGGCTCATGTCTATGATTTCAGCACTTAGGGAGGTTGAGGTGGGAAGAGCATTTGAGACCAGCCAGAGCAACATAGTGTCTCTACCAAATGTGGGCTGGGCGCAGTGGCTCGTGCCTGTAATCCCAGCAACTTGGGAGGCCGAGCCAGGAGGATCGCTTGAGCCCAGAAGTTTGGGTAACATGGCAAGACCTTGTCTCTACAATAAATCCAAAAAGTTAGCCAGGCATCAGGCACATTGGTGTGTGCCTGTAGTCCCAGCTACTCGGAAGGCTGAGGTGGAAGGATCACCTGAACCCTGAGCCCAGCAGGTCCAGGCTGTGGTGACCGTGAGCGTGCCACTACCCTCCAGCCTGGAGGACAGAGTGAAACTCCAAAAAAAAAAAACCACACTTGTGGATGGGGCAGGCAGTCAGGGCCAGGGATGTGGGGCCCAGGACTCCGCTGGAGGGGGACCTTGACCGCTGTCCTGTCGCCGTGCTCGCAGGCCGATGAGCTTCGGACCCAGCTGCGCCTGCTGGAGGACGCCCGCGATGGGCTGCGGCGGGAGCTGCTGGAAGCCCAGCGCAGGCTGCGTGAGAGCCAGGAGGGCCGGGAGGCGCAGCGCCAGGAGGCGGGCGAGCTGCGGCGCAGCCTGGGCGAAGGCGCCAAGGAACGCGAGGCGCTGCGGCGCTCCAACGAGGAGCTGCGGGCTGCCGTGAAGAAGGCGGAGGGCGAGCGCATCAGGTGAGTGGCACGGCGGTGTCCGAGTCCTAGGGACTCTTGTCTTGTCCCGGGTACCCACCAGGGTACTGGGGTACTGTGCCGATGGGGGCCCCTGTGACTGTCCCCTGACCACAGCCTGGCACGCAAATTGTGTAGGAAGGTTTTCTTCCCCCTGTCCAGCAGGGATGGGCAGGAGACGGGGTTAGGTCCTGGACCCACCTGCTTTCATCTCCCTGGAAACCAGCCCCCCCCATCATGGTCCACCCCTCCCAGCCCGGGGCCCAGCCCCCGCCTGGAGGGCTCAGCCAGGGAGGGGCCGTGTGGGCAGGCAGCGCGGGTGAGGGGGCAGGAGCCAGCTGGGCCCACTCTGGCAATCAGGGGAGGGACCTTCGTGTGGAGCCAGACTGTCTTCCTCCTCTGCCCCTGCCCTCTCCAGCCTAAAGCTTGCCAACGAGGACAAGGAGCAGAAGCTGGCCCTCCTGGAGGAGGCCCGGGCAGCTGCGGGCAAGGAGGCCGGGGAGCTGCGGGCCGGGCTGCAGGAGGTGGAGCGCTCCCGGCTGGAGGCCCGGCGGGAGCTGCAGGAACTCCGGCGCCAGGTACCCCTGTGCCGCCCCCACCCCCGGACTCTTAGGGTGTCCCGGGGCCAGCAGCACCCCTTCTCTGGAATCAAGCTCCCCCCATGTAAAACCAGGGGCTTGAAGTGTAGGTAGCCTCGGTATGAATGCGCTTGGAGGAGGCCTCAAACCCCTAACACTGCAGAAGTCTGTGTGCCTTCGAGTGATGCCCAAGCTAAATCTTCCTCCAGGGAGAGGAACTGGTACCCTCTTCTAGGCTTCAGAGGAATCCGCGAACAATAGAAGGGGCAGATTTCATGAGCTAGATCAGGATCTGGCAAACTGTTCTGTAAAGAGCCACAGGGTAGATCTTTCCAGCTTTATGGGCCTCATGGTCTCTGTTACTCCACTCTGCCAGGTAAGAAGAAAATCACCCCAGGCAGGGTATGAGCCAGTGGGCGTATGTTCCAGGAAAACTTTGTGCACACAGAAATGTGAATTTTCTGTCATTTTCACAGGTCAAGAAGTGTAAATCTTCCTTTGATGCTTTCAACCATTTAGAAATGAACAATTTCCAATTATTTAATTATTTATTATTTTTTTTTTTTAGTCGGGGTCTCATCCTGTCACCCAGGCTGGAGTGCAGTGGCATGATCATAGCCACTGTAGCTGCAACCTCCTGGGCTCAGGTGATCCTTCTGCTTCAGCCTCCCAAGTTGCTGGAGCGTGCCACCACACCAAGATAATTTTGTGACTTTTTTTGTAGTGATGAAGATTCACTATGCTGCCCTGGCTGGTCTCAAACTCCTGGCCTCAAGTAGTTCTCCTACTTCAGCCTCCCAAAGTGCTGGGATTACAGGCCTGAGCCACCACGCCTGGGGAACTATTTAAAAATGCAAAAGCAGCCGGGTTCGGTGGCTCAGCCTGTAATCCTGCGCTTTGGGAGGCTGAGGTGAGTGGGTGAGTGGATTGCCTGAGCCCGCAGTTTCGAGACCCGCCTGGGCAACTTGGTGAGACCTTATCTCTACAATAAATCAAAAATTTAGCTGGGCGTGGTAGCGCACAACTGTAGTTCCAGCTACTGGAAGGCTGAGGCGGAAGGATCGCTGGAGCCCAGCAGGTTGAGGCTGCAGTGGCCGGGAGCAGCCACTGCACTCCAGTCTGGGTGACAGAGACTCCAACTAAAAAAAAAAAAAAATATGCAAAAGCAATCCTTAGTTGATGTCCTTATAGGAACTTGCCCTGTGGGCTGTAGTTTGCCGATCCCTGAGCCATCTTCCAAAGTCATCCACAACAGCAAGCTTTGAACAAGCGCCTGCTGTATACGGGCACATGTCCCTGAGCAGTGGGTCCTGAGTGCCCCCAGGGCCAGGACTGGGCAGGTGTGGGCGGAGCTGACATGGCTGCCGTGCTGCGTCTCTCACAGACGAAGATGCTGGACAGTGATAACGCCAGGCTGGGCCGGGAGCTGGCAGAGCTGCAGGGCCGCCTGGCGCTGGGAGAGCGGGCAGAGAAGGAGAGCCGGCGGGAGACCCTGGACCTCCGGCAGAGGTTGCTAAAGGGCGAGACCAGCCTGGAGGCGGTGCGACAGGAGGTAATGGGGCAGGTGGACCGGCAGGTGGGCTGCCCTGTGCCTGTCTCCCCCTGCAGCAGGAAGCAGGCAGGCAAGTCTAGTGCTAGAGTTCTTCCGAGAGGCCACTCCCTAGGACGTGTCCCCACCCCTTGAGATGCTCCCTCAGATAGCATAGCAGCCAAAAGAACTGTGGGCCTACTGCATGCAGATATAAAACTGGGTGAGGGGAGACTCTGTAGCCATGACCTTGTTTGATTTTGCCCAGCAGTCCCATGAGGTAGGTACTGTCTTGCAGAGAGAATAGATGCTGAGGCTCGGAGAGGTCAAGGGATCTCTCTGAGGGCACACAGCCACCCAAGTCTGACTTCGAAGTCTATACTCTTTCCAGCTGTTTCACCACTCCGAAGCTACTGTATGACCTTGACCAAGTCATTTAATCTCTGTGCTTCAGAGCACTCACAGGAGGGGACTGCCCAACAGGGCACGTATGAAAGGCCCTGGCACAGGTCCTAGCCTCCAGGTGGTGCTCAGTAGATGAGGGCTCCAGTGAGATTGATGACGTGAGAGGCTGACTCATTCTCTAAACCAGAAGATTGTTTTTGTGTCTATGGTGCCATGCCCCCTGTCAGTAAATAATTTTCAGTATATGCCTCATTGTGTGCAGATTTATTGATAAACTATGTGCAAAAGTGGCTCTGAGTCCCAGCTCTGCAGTGTACTTAGCAGTGTGGCCTTGGACAAGTTACTTAACTTCTCTGTGTCTCAGTTTCATCTTCTGTCAAATGGGGATGCCTCATAGAATAGTAGAGTTCATTTTTTACAATGCCAGTTAGCTGCTATTACTAATAAACTGTACACGAGGCTTCTATCCACAAGGAGGAGATACCATGTTCTGATGATTTCCTCCCACCCTCCGTGGATGTTCTTGCACCGCCTGCTTGGGGAAGACGAGGGAGCAAGTGCTGTGGGGTGGAGGGCCCTGGGCTGGGCCCGGGAGGTGGGGCGGCGGGTTGGGGGCATCCCTGCTGACCCCCGCCTCCCGCCATCGCCCCCGCCCCAGCTCCAGGGAGCCCAGCGGAAGCTGCTGGAGCAAGAGAGCGAGTTCCGAGCCCGGGAGCGAGGCCTGCTGGGCTCCCTGGAGGAGGCGCGTGGCACCGAGAAGCAGCAGCTGGACCACACCCGCGGCCTGGAGCTGAAGCTGGAG
>NW_007251113.1:0-2253 GCF_000164805.1 Carlito syrichta | reverse complement strand
CCAGCCTCTCCGGGAGCGCGCCCTTCCTGGCCACGCCCCCTCGCCCAAGCTCCTCCCTTCACTGGTCGCTCCCTCCCCAGGTCCCTCATTTTTAGGGGGGTTTCCTAGCGCTGACTTATTTTCTGGTTGTTTTGAGCCTCCAGCCTCTTAATTGACCCCCGCCCTCTCTCCACCAGCACCCGTCTTCTTCACCCTCATCCCACCCCTACACACCCCTCCACTCCAGGCCCATGACCCTGACATCTCCCTGATACACAGCCAGGCCTGACACCTGCCAGGAGCTCTCTCTGAAGAGACCCCCCCAGCTCTCCTGCTCCCAGAGTCCAGTGAATGACGCTGGGAAAACCAGCCCTGTGTCAGGGTGGCCCTTGAGGGAACCCACGGGATCTTAGAACTGTAGGAAATGACTGGGATATTGAGTAGCTGCCTCTTCAAACCCACGGACTTAGCCCCAGGATCACATTTGTTCATTCGGTCACTCGATATTTATTGAACACCTACTAAGTTCTAAATACAGTTTAAACACGGAGGATGGAGCATGAACAAAACTGACAGGCGTGTCTGCTCTGACAAAGCCTACAGTTTAGGTGTGGCAGTAGCAGACGGTAAACTCGATATGTCATTAAATATAGACTGTATTGGGTGGTGGGAAGGGCCAGAAAAGCAGGTAAGGTAACATCGGCAAGGGCCATTGTGGCGGAAAGGTAAAATGGCACAGCCGCTGTGGAAGACAGTTTGGCAGTTCCTCAAAAAGCTACAAATCGAGTTCCTCCTAGCCATCTACCCCAAAGAATTGAGAGCAGGTGCTTGAACAGTTATCTGAACACCAGTGTTCACTGCAGCATTATTCACACTGGCTAAAGGCGGCAGTGACCACATGTGCATCAGCAGATGTTTTTTGTTTTTTGGTGTTTTTTTTGAGTTGGAGTCTCACTCTGTCGCCCAGACTGGAGTGCAGTGGCTGGGAGCGGCCACTGCAGTCTCGACCTGCTGGGCTCTGGCGATCCTTCCGCCTCAGCCTTCCAAGTAGCTGGAACTACAGGCGCGTGCTACAACACCCGACTAATTTTTTGATTTATTGTAGAGATGAGGTCTCACCAAGTTGCCCAGGTGGGTCGTGAACCCGCAGGCGCAAGCAATTCACTCACCTCAGCCTCCCAAGGCACAGGATAATTTTTGATTTATTGTAGAGACGAGGTCTTGCCAAGTTGCCCAGGCTAGTCTCGAACCCCGTGACTCAGGCAATCCTCTCGCCTTGGCCCCCCAAAGCACTGGCATTACAGGCATGAACAACCGAGCCCCGCCCCAAATATTTTCTATTCATGATTGGTTGAATCTGAGGTGTAGGGAGAGCTGATCATGTCACAAATGGAGTGGCTTTACCAACTAGAATTGGCAGTTCCTCAAAAAGCTACAAATCGAATTCCTCCTAGCCGTCTACTCCAAAGAATTGAAAGCAGGTGCTTGAACAGCTATCCGAACACCGATGTTACTGCAGCATTATTCACTCCTGTTCTGGAGGCCAGAAGGCTGAGACCGAGGTGTTTCAGGCCTTGCAGGCAGCAGGGCCCCGCTCCTTCTGAAGGCGCTGGGCAGGGGTCTGCTCTGAGCCTCTCTCCCGGCTTCTGGCGGCTCCTCGGTCTGTGGCAGCAGAACTCCAGTCACCATGTGGTGTTCTCCTTGTGTGTGTGTCTGCGTTCAAATGTTCCCTTTATGAGGATACTGGTCCGATTGGATTAGGGGCCCGCTCATTCTGACGTTACTTCATCTTTTTTTTTTTTTTTGAGTTGGGGTCTCACTCTGTCGCCCAGACTGGAGTGCAGTGGCCACTCCCGGCCACCGCAGCCTCGCCTGCTGGGCTCCGGCGATCCTCCCGCCTCAGCCTTGCGCGTAGCCGGAATTACAGGCGCGCGCTATCACACCTGGCTGATTTTTTTATTTGTTGTAGAGATGAGGTCTCGCCAAGTTGCCCAGGCGGGTCTCGAACCCGCAGGCTCAGGCAATACACTCACCTCGGCCTCCCAAAGGCGCGGGATTACAAGCTGAGCCACCGAGCCCACTGTTACTATTTTTTGTTTGTTTGTTTTGAGTTGGAGTCTCACTCTGTCACCCAGACTGGAGTGCAGTGGCTGCTCCCAGCCACTGCAGCCTCAACCTGCTGGGCTCTGGCAATCCATCCGCCTCAGCCTTCCAAGTAGCTGGAACTACAGGCACGCGCTACCACGCCTGGCTAATTTTTTGGTTTATTGTAGA
>NW_007251112.1:6155-6731 GCF_000164805.1 Carlito syrichta | reverse complement strand
GCCGGAATTACAGGCGCGCGCTACCACGCCCGGCTGATTTTTTGGTTTTATTGTAGAGATGAGGTCTTGCCTGCCCAGCGGGTCTCGAACCCGCGGGCTAGGGCAATTCACTCACCTCAGCCTCCCAAAGGCGCGGGATGACAGGCTGAGCCACCGAGCCCGGCATAAGCTTTTTATTGGTTGTAGAGATGAGGTCTCGCTCTGCTGCTCAGGCTGGCCTCAAACTCCAGGCTCAGGCAATCCGCCCGCCTCGGCCTCCCAAAGTGCTCCCAAAGTGATGACAGACATGAGTTACCCTGCTCAGTCCCTTTGAAAGGGTTTTAAAAAACAACACTCCCGGCTGGGAGCCCTGGCTCAAGCCTGTCATCCCAGCATTTGGAAGGCCAAGGTGAGGGATTGCCTGAGTCCACGGGCTCGAGACCAGCCTGGGCAACTTGGCGAGACCTCATCTCTACAATAAATCAATAAATAAAAATCCTCATAGCCAGGCTTGGTGGCTCAGCCTGTGATCCCGTATTTGGGAGGCTGAAGTGAGTGGACTGCCTGAGCCCACGGGTTCGAGACCCGCCTGGGCAA
>NW_007251112.1:3232-5545 GCF_000164805.1 Carlito syrichta | reverse complement strand
GAATCGGTCCCACGTCGTGTCACCATCCACAAGGCCAGCCACAAGCCAGCCAGCACATAAATAAAAGCCAGGAAGGCGCTGGTGGTGCGTCTGGAATGTGATTTAGTGGCTCCGGGCGGCTGGAGAGGGTCTGTGCCCGTCCTCAGCCCCCCACCTCGGGCTGCCAATGCTGGGACCCGCCACTCCTGTGGAGGACTCCAGGGCCTGTGAACCCGGGAAACCTGGGCTGAAGGTGGCGACCGCTGGGAGCCATGGCAGCATTCAGAGGCGCCCGGCAAGCCCCGACCGTCAGCCTCCCTGGCAGGACCCGGCCACGGACAAGGACGCCTTTATGAGGAAGGATCGGGAGGCGGGTCTGGCTGGTCAGGAGCTGAGCACAGCAGGGCAGGCGGCAGCAGGCCCCGAGGGCCAGACGGCTGGGCCTGAGCCCAGCTCCACGGCGCTGGGGACACGGGTCCACCGGCCCAAGCCCCAGTGCCCCCAGAACCGTGTGACAGCGCCTACCTCTTGGGCCGTGATGAGGCCTAAGTGAACCCACGGTGCCGTTTCGGCTTCCTCCGGTTAACGTGAGCTACGACCAGCACAGGCTGGAGGAGACAGCTCCGTATTGAGCGCCTGCTGCATACCAGGCACCCTGAAGGCAGTTCCAGGCTTCAGTCTTCTCATGCCTCCCCCCTCCCCCGGAAGCCTCCCTGGCTTGGGAGCTCGGGAAACAACTGCATGAATGGCGGCTGCGGGCTCTCTACTGCAAATCGGGGGCCGCTGGAAAGCCAAGCAGGGAGCCTCTGAGAACACCCAAGATTTATGAGGAGTGTTTGTCCCACCGTCCTCAGGGGCAGGTCAGCTGGGAGATCGTTTATCAAAGGGCTCTGCGAGGCCCTGAAGTTCACGGCAATGTCCTCGGATTGCGGAAGGGTGAGGGCGGGGTGGGGAGAGGGCTGAGGTGGGGTTCACGGCGCCTGATTCTGCTCTGCAGGTCTGTGCTGCAAGCTCTGACCGCTGAGTACATGAGCCGTGAGGGTTTCACACGGCCCTTTGCAGCCTACGAGATGTTTCTGCCTGGGTGGGATATTTCTGCCTGGGCTCCCCGGGGCCCTAGACACAGAGGTTGTCCACCCACCTCCATTCTCCGAAGCTCCTGTGTTTATTTAGAAAGGCAATGGGGCGGGCACGGTGGTTCACGCCTGTCATCCTAGCACTTTGGGAGGCCAAGGAGGGGGGATCGCACGAGCCCAAGAGTTCGAGATCAGCCTGGGCAGCATCAGAAGACTTTGTCTCTACAAACAGTACAAAAATTAGCTGGGTGCGGTGGCTCACACCTATAGTCCCAGCTACCCGGGAGGTTGGGGTGGGAGGATTGCCTGATCCTGGGAGGTTGAGGCTGCGGTGAGCTGTGATTGTGCCAGTGCCCTCTAGCCTGGGCAACAGAGCGAGATCTTGACTAAAACAATAATAATAATCAGGACATACATACAAATGAGGGACAGTGGGGTCTGAAACCAGGGTGGGCCAACACGCTGTGGCTGTTCCATGTTTAGATTTACCAAATGAGCCCCGTTAGCCCACAAAATGCAAGGAAACTTTCCCACTGAAAGCGCTTCTGGCTCGAGGAGCCGTGCCCCCGCACAAGTCCTTGCTTCTTGGTGCCTCTGTTTCCCCATCTCTAAGTCAGCCATGCGCTTCCTGTCACGCCCCCGACGGCCGTGCCACGCCCCCAGACTGCTGTGTCACACGCCCTAACGCCTATGAGATGCTGCGTCAGCCGGGGCCTCCAAGGGTCCCAGGGAGCTTTCTCTTTTTATTGTTAACGGTCACATTCCTTCCCTGGGAGGAGGAACGGTTATTTCTGCCAACGGCCTGCCATGCTCGAAGCCCTTCCTGAGGACAGCAGAGAAGTGCTGGCATCATCCTTAGGCTAAAAGGGAAAAAGGAAAGGAAAAATAGGGCAGTCAGATGATCAGTTTTGTTTTTCTGGTCCCCAGAGAGCCCTGGGCCAAACACACGCGCGGGGCGCTGAGAGGATGGGCGGGCGGCCCAGAAGGCGAGTGGGTCGGCGGTGGGGGTGGGGGAACGCCTGGCGCGGACACGCAGTCCAAGAGGAGGAGGGGAGGGAAGTCGGGTTACGGGGTCAGAAAAAGCCGGGGCGCTTGGATGGGTCTGATCCTGATCGCAGACTCCCGGGAGGAGGGCGGAGGGCGCGCAGGCCAGGCCGGGGTGCTGGGCGGTTCTGGAACTTGGAAGTGAGGCTTTGGATGCAGGCTGGCGGCCCTGGCCCTGGCCCTGGCCCTGGCCCCGTGAAACCGCGGGGCGGGG
>NW_007251112.1:1998-3152 GCF_000164805.1 Carlito syrichta | reverse complement strand
GCTGGGGCTGGGGGAGAGCCGGGAGAAGGCCCCGCGGGGAGGGCCAGGCTGCGGCCCGGCCTCTTCGTGGCCAGGGATGGCTGGGTTTGGTTTGCGCCTCTCGCAGGTTTCATTCGAAACCAGGACTTCAGGCCCCGTGTGTGGAGTCCGGGCCAGTCACCCGGGCGCTTCTCCTCACCTTCCTGCCCAAGCTCGGCCTGTTTTGTGTGCAGACAGGAGGCTGTCAGGGCCCCCGTTTCCTCCGGTGTGAAACCGAGGACACCTGGGGGAAGGTGACCAGACTGGGCTGTGCCTGTCCTCACCAGCTGGCGTCTTAGGACTTAGGGCAAAGCAGATCTTAATGGCTGGTAAAGGCCAGGCAGGGCTCACGTCTATAGTCCCAGTTCCCTGGGAGGCCAAGGTGGGAGGATCGTTTGAGGCCAGGAGTTTGAGACCAGCTTGGGCAACATAACAAGACCCTGACTCGACCAAAAAAAAAAAAAGCTGGGCTTGTCGGTGCCTGTAGTCCCAGCTACTCGGGAGGCTGAGGCAGGAGGATCACTTGAGGCCGGTAGTTGAAGTGAGCTACGGTCGCGCCACTGCACTCTAGCCTGGACCATAGAGCGAGACCCTGTCTCTAAACAAATAAAAAAGTTAGTAAAGTCCAGGGTTCCAGAGGCATGCCGCCAGTCCAGTCCCCATGCTGTGTGACCTCGGGACTGTGACTTCCTTCTCTGTGCCTCAGTCTCCTCACCTGTGAAGTGGGGGTTTAAGGGAACCTGCCTCACCGGCTCCTTGTAAAGGCTTGTCGATGGGCACCTGCAAAGGTCCTGCGTGCCCCGAACATCCAGCCTCGAACAAGAGCAAGGCCCCCCAGGATTCCTGGCAGGGGGCGTGCTCACAGACATGGGTTCAGCCCACCCTTCCGCGTGCTGTTGCTTGGTCATCTCTGTTTTTTTTTGAGTTGGAGTCTCACTGTCGCCCAGACTGGAGTGCAGCGGCCGCTCCCGACCACCGCAGCCTCGACCGGCTGGGCTCTGGCGTTTCTTCCGCCTCAGCCTCCCGAGCAGCTGGAACTACAGGCGCGCGCTACCACGCCTGGCTGATTTTTTTATTTTATTGTAGAGATGAGGTCTCGCCAAGCTGCCCGGGCGGGTCTCGAACCCGCGGGCTCA
>NW_007251112.1:0-1920 GCF_000164805.1 Carlito syrichta | reverse complement strand
CTCAGACCAGCAGCCACCGCCACCGGCCTCCCTCCCGCCCTCTCTGCTGTGTCCCCTGCACCCGGGCCCCCAAACGTGTGCCAGGGACTTTCCTGAGTCACCGGGTTACTGAAGGAAATAAAAGCGTCCAGTCGGACACCTCCTGCCCCCACTCCTGTCCACTTCACACGCCCACACAGGAGCACACAACGAGCACACACAGGCATGCACTCGCATGTACAGACATGGAGGTGTGCATGCACACACGCCACAGTCTAACAGACACGTGCACACATACACACACACACACCCGCACACACTTGGGGGATCTGGGGTCCTGCTGACCCCGCGCCCTCTTCCCTCTGACTGCGTGACCTTCTCACAGCGGCCTCCTCACCCTAGGGCGCAGACAGGTAGCAGCAGGACCACCCGGACCGCCGGTTCTCTAGAGGGAGAGCCACCCACGGACGCGGCCACCTACCCATGCCCGGCCCCCACCTCACGGGATCCACACACACCATTCCTGTGGGGTGGGCGTCACCCGTTGTACAGAGAGAGAAACTGAGGCCAAGTGCACCAAGAGGGCTGGCTGGTCCCTGGCTCACACAGCTGGCCAGGCTGGAATGACTGGGACCTGGGCGCTGCGCCAGGCTCCGGACAGACTGAAGCACGACTGCCCCGGCTCCTGCCCCTGGGAGGGAGCCCCCAGGCTTCTGGGGGGCAGAAAGGGGCAGACAAGGGCAGGAGACAGAAACACAGACAAAGTCAACGGCGGAGCTGGGGGCAGGACGCAGCGGGGACCTCTCTAGAGGAGAGGCCAGGGAGGACCCTCGGAGGACCTGCAGCTGGGCCTGGAGACGAGCCCAAGGGCATCCGCCGCAGGAGGAACGTGTGTGCCCGGCCCCGAGAGACCCGTGTGTCACCCAACAGCAGCCCTGAGGTCCTAAGCTGGGTGCCGTTTCCCGGCAGCCTCTGAGTCTGCACGGGATGCCGCGTCCCTCCTTACCCATGCAAGGGCGCACTTAGACGCCCCTCCCGAAAGCCCCCCTCCTTACCAGTATTAAACATGCCTGGCGCCAAGTAGACCCCGTCCTGCCCCCAGCATTCCCCGGGGACAGTTCTGCTGACACCAGGATTCTCTGGGCCACGAGGGCCCCAAATTGTGTGTCCTGGGGATGCTGACTTTGCTGCTCACCCTTGGGCTGTGAGCCCTGGGCTGGCCCCCGGGGGCCTGAGACCCCGCCCCGTGCTGGGTCCTCCTCCGTGCCAAGAGGAAGCCCAATTTCAAGGATGTGTCAGCGCCCCAGAGGACGCGGGGGACCACGGGCACCTTTGTCTTCGGGGTGACTTTGGGTGGCTGCCGGCAGGCCAGGACAGCTGTAAACTGCTCGGAAATCAGAGACGGGAAATGAGAGACTGGAGAGACCTGGCTGGGTCCAGGGCCTCCCGGCTGGAGCCAGGGACACAGGAGGACCCAGGGGTCCGGCCTTGTCCCCTGCTGTGGGCAGTCTCCGTCAGCAGACCGGTGACGTGGACCAGATGTCTGCCTGGCCAGGCTGCCCGCCCTGGCGGTCAAGAGCTGGGCCTGGAGCCTGGCTGCCTGGGTCTGAATCCCGCTAGGCCCCTCTGGACCAGGAACTCCCCGCCTAACGCCACCTCCTTCCGGGCTGTAAGATGGACTGACAGGCTGGAGGCAGGAGGGCCCTGGCAGAGGTGAACCGAGTGACCACGACAGTGCCCCGTGCCCCGCCTGGCAGGCCTCGGTGTCTGCTAAGTGTAAGGAGTCCATCCACGCACACCAGAAACACACGCAAACGGTTAGTCCCCTGCGGCAGGCTGTGTTTAACCCACGAAAGGGCCCAGAGAGGGCGAGTCGCCTGTCTTGGGGCGCACAGGCCCTGTCGACCTCTGCCCGGGCCCCCTTGGCGGGCGGCGCCGCGG
>NW_007251111.1:729990-739013 GCF_000164805.1 Carlito syrichta | reverse complement strand
GGCCTCTGGGGTGGCGCCTGTTACAGCCGATCGCTTACACTGAGTCTCTATGTCTTGTTCATTCATTCATTCAACAAATGTTTGTGAACGTCCAGCGGGGCATGGCTCCGGAGTCCGGTGGATGAAACGTAAAATAGAGCCCTGCACTTAACTGCTGTGTGGCTTCAGGCAAACGGACTGCCTCTCTGAGCCGCTGCATTCTCGGCTGGAGAGTGGAGATGGTTATACCTATTCGTCCAAGTTGCTGTGAAGATTACATCAGATACATGTAAAATATCTACATAGTGCCTGGCAGAGGTAACTGATGATGATAACGATGACAATTTTGTGTGCTAGGTACTGGAGTTCAAGGACGAAGAAAGCAGAGGCTCAGCTCTCAGGGGGGTTACAGTCTAGTGGGAGAGACTGACAAGCAAGCAGACTACCTGAGGTGAGTGGGGTGGGCAGGAGGTAGGCGGTGGATTCTTAGGAACTAGCCTGGTAGCCAGCAGACCTGGGTTGGAGTTTTGGCTTATGCTCCTTACTTGCTGTTTGACCTTGACCAAACCTCAGTCTCAATTTTACTCATCTTAGAGGACGTGGAGGAAGCACTAACAATGAATGAAGTATATCTTAGATCCCTTCCCGTTCTAATTTTTCAGAAACTCCTCTGGAGCTTTCTTTCCTCCCTTGCTTGACTCACCCTCTTCTCTGTCTTTGGAATGCCCTTCACCCCATCTCTTTTAAAACTCTTATCCATCTTCACCCACTACCATCTCTTGCAGGAAGCCTTGGCTGATTTCTTGCCCTCAGGTGGAAGGTGCTTTCTCAGCTCTGATACTTTGTTTCAATTTTGCAGCATGACATTTATTTATGTGGTCTCTCTCTCCCTTTAATAGTAAGAGAAAGCCCTTACTTAAACTGTGAATTGCTCCACAGACTCTCACCACCTCTCAGACTGGACCAAGCTTCAATAGCTGCATTGATTTCCTTCTTGCCATTGTATCAGTCCGGGTTCTGGCAGGAAACAAATGGCACTTTACAAAGATATGGGCAAGGTATGGGAAACCACGAAGGAAGTGTGGAAACCGCGAGGGAAGATCTGTAGAATCTTGAGAGATTGTTTGGAGGTTCTAGCAGAATCAGGGGAAAGAACCGTCACCAAAAAACTCAGACTCAGAGAGGACCACTTGGCAGGAACCAGTGACCTCCAGTCGGTGGAGGTAGTCAGCCTAAGTGATCACCCAAAGAAGAGGGGCTTTATCTCTCTCACCCTCCTCCAGGGTCCTACGGATGCGTCCCCGTGGCCAATCCAGCCAGAAGCTAGAGGGCAAGGGAGCCTTTTGACGCAGTCCATGCAGTCAGTCTCAGAAGAAGAGGAAACAGGGCATCTGAAAAGAAAATGTGGCATGCTCGGCTTCACCCAGATCAGAGACAAGGCTGGAGGTTTTTGTTGTTGTTGTTCTTGTTTTTTTGAGTTGGAGTCTCACTCTGTCACCCAGACTGGAGTGCAGTGGCCGCTCCCGGCCACCATAGCCTCGGCCTGCTGGGCTCTGGTGATCCTTCCGCCTCAGCCTTCCGAGTAGCCGAAATTACAGGCATGCGCTACCACGCCTGGCTGATCTTTTGATTTATTGTAGAGATGAGGTCTCACTGCCCAGGTGGGTCTCGAACCCGCAATCCACTCACCTCAGCCTCCCAAAGGCGCGGGATTACAGGCTGAGCCACCCGAGCCCGCCAGGCTGGAGTTTTTAATCCTACCTATACTAATGGATGAAATCCTGGTAACCTACCCTTCATCTATTTTTGCTGAAAGGCTAGAAAAACATCTTTCTCTGCCTAGATTGTATCTGTTAGAATGCTTTTGGTCACAAGGAACAGAATATTTGACAAACAGTAGCTTTAAGCATGAGGTCACTGGTTATTTATTCAACATAAAGTTCAAGTATAGGTAGTTTCAGGGTTAGTTGAGCAGCACAGTTATGTCATCAAGGACTTCAAACTCTTTTTGGAGTTTGCTGCCTTCCTTCATATGCATGTTGGCTTTTGTCTCCAGACTTGTCACCTCTTAACTGCAATGAGGCTGTCACAGCTCAGACATCACATCCTCAAAGGTCATTGTACAAAGCAGGAAGGAAGGAAAATGCTGCTCCCATTTTTATGAAGGAGAAAAATATTTTCTGTACTGTTCTCAGTAGAATCTCCCTTACTGACCAACAAATGAGGAAGTGGGATTGCCACCACTTTATTAAATTGACCATGAGCCACCCCCCACCCAACAAAACAAGGGTTCTGTTTGAGAGAAGAGAAAAGGGCAGTAGTTGCTAAGTAGGCATCCAACAGTGTCTACCACATGCCTCGACTATGAATACATTATATTGATTCTTAGACAGAAAACTGCAGTGACTAGGAGCTTGGGATTTGGTGTCAGACTCAAATCCCAGCTTTGCTGTGTACTAGCACTGTGATCTTGAGCAAGCTATTTAATCTCACCTAACTTCATCTACAAAATAGATATGATGACAGTGCTTACTTAACTGAGTTGTGAGAACTGTATCAAGCTATTTGAGTCAAGTACTTAACTAACAGGGTGTAGCATATAGCAGTACTAAATTGTAATATTTGTGACAAGGCTAAAAGCATTGCTAACTACCTTTACAATTGTGTACATATTAAATCCACCCATCTTAGTAAACTTAGGATCCACTTTTAAAATATTCTAGAAATAAACCACCCACCCCACTGAATTCTGGTAGAATACAACTCTGGAAATCATTATGTAGTTTAACTATATTTTACAAACTTTTGTCCCTAAAATGGCACCTAATTTTTAGGCACCTAATTAAATAATCAGCTTGTATCCATGTTTACCACTGCTTCTCAAACCTAATGGTTGACTTAATAGTGGAAATGGTGATTTCCATTGGGGATTTTTTTTTTTTTTTAAAGACACGGGATCTTACTTTGTTCAGCATGGCTGGTCTTGAACTCCCAGCCTCAAGCAATCCTTCTGCCTCAGCTTACCAAAGTGTTGGGGTTACAGGCATGAGCCACTACATCTGGCCATTATTGAAAAAAATTAATAAGCCAAACAATATGGAACCTAGGTTAGCAAAAATAAATGAGACAGTTGAATTTGATGATCTCCAAGATTTCTTTGAACTATATATTTATCTAATCTAGAGAGATAGAGCTAGATCTGTTTTAGTATGAAAACCATGTAAATTAGATGCCAAGATGGCTGCAGTGGCTCCAAGTATCACACCCTCATACAATAATGTCCAATGACTGAAAGGACAGAAGAGGATATCCCCTTTCCTCCTCATTTCCTTTTTGTAAATCAAGGAACGCTTTGCTCCCCAAAAGCCCCCAGCAAGACTTTCTCTCCAGCTTATTAGCCGCAATCTCCCAAATGTCCTCTACAATCTCTGCCAAGGGCAATGAAATACCACATGACTTATCAAACAGCACCTCTGGTGCTCAGAAGGCGGCCCTGCCTCTTTAGGGCTGCGCAACATCTCAACAAAACTTGGGCCTCTCTTAGTAGCTATAGAGGGGGAAGACTGGCTTTGGGGTAAGCAAACCACAATGTCTGCCACATATATACTGCATCGATTTGCTTCTAATCATTGTTTTTAGGAAAGTGCTCTGTTTCATAATACTGTGCCTAGTGTTTCTAATGAGAGTTAAATAAACCCACCCCTTTAAGTAGAAAACTTCAGAATGGAAGTATAAATTTCCCGTTTTTTTTGAAGTCCTCTGTGCTCAGTTACTCCTTTGTACAATCAGAGATGACTGGTAGAAGGTGCAATTCAGAGTCTTTGTGAGTGGCGCCCCCGGAGCTGTGCATGGCTTTGTGCCAAAGCAAGATAAGTGTAGGGGGAGATGTTAGATTTCATGTATATTTATATTCTCACTAGTTTCATGAAAACCTGAATCTCTAGTAGCAGTAAATCAAACCATCATTATTTAGATGAAATCATTCTCAAGTTTTGAGGTGGCAGGGGTGGGGAGAGGTGGAGCAGACAGACAGACAAATATTTGCTCTCTATACAGAAGACAAGAAAACATATTCTATTTTCCCCCCACGGGTTATTGCGATAAAATCGTCTTAAATTGTTCAATTCTGACCCACACAATCTTTCACTGGCTTAGAAAATGTTTATATTTACCTATGCCATGGAAACGATATATGTAACATAGTCCAAATTAATAGCCTAACCAAATTCACTATTAATGTCTATTATAGCTTTATATTTTATTAGCATTTTTATTTGCTTAGGCTATGGGCTAATTTGTATGCTAATGCTAAAATATGCTCAATTACAAAAGCAATAACATGAAAAATTTTATTTCAGTTAAACAAACTAATTTATTGCATAAAATCAGTATTACTATTTTCACACATAAAATGCCCATAGGTGCACTTACGTACAAATGACCAAATGAAGCCAGCCCAAATTCACAAAACAACAGGCACATTTTGAATATCAATTGCAGTGCCAACTTGCTCTGGAATGGGGAAATTGTTAAGCGGTCAGATGTCAAGTTTGTCTAACAAAGCAGGACTGAGAGAACGCTGAATGAAACAGAAAATCCCCAAATGCCCATCTTTTATCTTTCAGCTTAAATACAGCCTCCCACTCAAGGCTAGCCTTTATTTCCTGTAGGTAGATGTTATCTCTTCCTTCCCCAGAACCATAGCATGTTGTTTCCATGGAGTCTTTCGTCTTTTCCAGTAGACCTCAGGATCCATGAGAGCAGGATCCATTTCTGAGTCGTGTGTGTATCTCCCATCAGGCTGGGTGCTTTGTCTTAGTATAGTTAGCACACATTCATCCATTCAGTAAATATAGAGTATGTGTTATGAGCAGGCATTGTTTTAGGTGCTGGCTTATGGCAGTGACCAGACTTACAAGGTCCCTCCTTTCATGGGGAAGAAGACAGTAAACCTGAAACAAGTAAATGATCAAGACAAGTAATAAGTATCATAAATAGAAAATGAAACAGTGAAGTGATGGGTGGTTAGGAGTCAACCCAGGCTACATTAGACAGAGGACTTAGAGAAGGCCTTGAGAAGAAGGTAACAGTTAAGCTGAATGAGAAGGAAAAGGGAGCCATACGAAGACATGAGTCCAGAACATTCCGGGACAACAGTAAGACCTTAGGTAGATCTCTGTCTGAATGTGAGGAACAGAAAGGGTGCTGGCATGGCGGGAGTGGGGTTATGAGGAAAGAGTGGTAGGAAATGAAATCACAGAGATAGGCCTGAGGCCAGGCCACATAAAGCTTGTTAGGCCAAAGTACAGAATTTGGATTTTATTCAGAGCACAGTGAGGAGTTCTAAGGAGAGGAATGGCATAACCTGTTTTCTATGATTCTGATTGCTGTGTTGAAAAGGATGGGGGGTGTGAGCAGAAACAGGGAGGCCAGAGAGAAACCTAGGATGAGATCCCACTGAGAGGTGACCGCAGCTTGGGCCAGGGTAGAAAGAATGGAGATGAACATTTGTTGAATACACTGTGGAAATCAGAAATTATGGCTTTAATTTCCTAGACTGATCATAGTTAAGGAAATATATGTTACAAGTGTATATAATAAGTTTTGTGGAATGTAATTGCTTTGTGGAAATGTCCCTTACCAGTAAGATAAGGAAGAAGAGATTAGAAAACAAAAAGTGAGGAAAGTTCTTAATTAAGTTTAAATTTATAAGGTTCTTTCTTTTATTATGTTTATTGAGAAGAGCTTCCAAAAAGATGTTATGTTAATTTCAAGGTTTTTGTTTAATCTCTTAAAGTAACATCCACTCGATGCATCTAATGATCTTAAAGTTTGTGAAACAGCATTTATTGTTCTTTTAATCTACAGAATATAAGTAGAATTTGTTTCTTAAATTATAAAGGAACTCACAAGACTTGTTTTTCTTTTGTTGTTGTTTTTTTTTTGAGTTGGAGTCTCACCCATTGTCCAGGCTGCAGTGCAGTGACATGCTCACTTCTATCCCAGCGTGGACCCACTGGGCTCCATCAATCCTTCCGCCTCAGCCTTCCAAGTAGCCGTAACTACAGGTGCGCTACCACACCCGGCTAATTTTTGGTTTATTGTAGAGACAGGTCTCACCAAGTTGCCTGGGCAGGTCTCAAACCCTCAGGCTCAGGCAATCCACTCGCCTCGGCCTCCCAAGGTGATGGGATTACAGGCTGAGCCACTGAGCCCAGCCCACAAGACTTGTTTTAAAAGAGTTCTGCCACCATATCTTTCACCAATCTTTCAGCTTCTTTGACTAGATAGAAAACTTCAGATCCTCAAATCTTATTTTCTCATTGCAGGATGGATGCAATAGTGCCCATAGCAAATTCCAATACAAAGCACAGGGTGAGGCTCCTTTTCTTCAACAGAAGAGTCTCAGCTTAGGTAAAGTGCTTCAGAACACACTCCCAAATTTCACAGTAAAAATGATTGGAAACACACCCCATGAGCTTAAATAAACACCCATTCAAAGACAGGATATTGTGGCCTCTTATTCAGAGGGTTACCTGACTTACAAGGACTTGACTTACAATGGCTCGAAATTAATATGCATTTAGTAGATACCATGCTTCAAGTAACCATTCAACCATTCTGTTTTTCACTTTCAGTATCGTATTCAATAAATTACATGAGGCGTTCAATACTTTATTATAAAAGAGTCTTTGCGCTCAGTGATTTTGCCTAATTGTGGGCTAATGTAACATGCTTAAGGTGGGCCAGGCTAAGCTATGATATTTGGTACTTTATTCAAGTGTATAAAATGCGTTTCCAACTTACAATATTTTCAACTTACAATGAGTTGATCAGTATGTGACCTCACAGTAAGTTGAGGAGCATCTATACTTACAAAGTTATCAAAGTAAGGTCTATACTGTATTTCCCTTCATTCAGAAATCAAGAGTGATCCCAAAAAAGGCATATGTGTGCCCACCAGATACAGGAAGTAATTCTTAATGACATTAATCATCACAGAAATGCAAATTAAAACCACAATGAGACACCACCTCACACCTGTCAGAATGGCTATCACCAAAAAGATGAAAAATGACAAGTGTTGGCCAGGATGTAGAGAAAAGAGAACCCTTGTAATACTGTTGGTAGGACTGGAAATTAGTACAACCATTATGAAAAACTGGATGGGGATTCCACAAAAGAATCCAAAGTACACTTGCCATAGGATCCATAAATTCCACTTCTGAGTATATATCCAAAGGATCAGGAACCAGTATGTCAAAGAAATATCTGCACTGCCATGTTTATCGCAGCATTATTCACAATAGCCAAGATATGGAATCAACCCAAGTGCCTGTCAGCAAATAAGTAGGTCAAGAAAATGTAGTATATGTACATTGTGGAATAAGACTACTTAGCCTTTAGAAAGAAAGAAATTCTGTCATTTATAACAACATGGATGAAGCTGGAGAACATTCTGCTAAGTGAAATAAGCCAGGCACAGAAAGACAAATACCGAATGTTCTCATTTATATTTGGATCTAAAACAATTGCATTCATAGATGCAGAGAGCAGAATGGTAGTTACCAGAGGCTGGAGGATGGGGAGCAGAGGGTGATGTTGGTCAAATGGTACAATGTTTCGGTTACACAGAGGAATAAATGATAGGTATTCGAGGAGATGGATATGTTAATTAGCTCGATTCAATCATTCTACATTGTATGCCTATATCATAACTCACTTTGAACCCCTTAAATATGTATAATTATAATTATAACTTATCAATATTCAAGAAAATTTCTTTTAATAGAGAGTGATCTCTCTGGATATAGGATGAGGGAGACAAGAAGGTGACTTTCAGTCCAGAAACAGCACAATGTGCTAGTAACATGGGTTCTGATGCTTCTGTGCTTAGAACCTAAAATTAATCTTGACACATTTAAATATATGATAACTATCCATTCACAGTCTGACAGGCACAACTAAGACCAAGAATACAAATGGTTACATCAACAGCAAACCTTCAGGGCCCATTTATACCAACACGTGAGTAATTTTAAAGTTTAACTTTTCAGGCTTGTATGGTTGAGAATGTTTAAGAGATTAAAAAAGTTCAAGTTACAAGCTATTGTGGACTGAATTGTGTCCTCCCAAAATTCATGTATCAAAAGTGACTGTATTTGAAAATCGGGATTTGGGGAAGTAAGGTTAAATGAGGTCATAAGGTGGGTCCCTACTCTAACCTCCCTCCCCAACACCCTCCACCACCACCATGAGAGGTCACAGCAAAAATGGCAGCTGTCAACAAGCCGGGAAGAGAGCCATTACCAGAAAACAAGCATGCATGCTGTTTTCAGACTTCTAACCTCCACAACTGTGAGAAATACATGTCTGCTGTCTCCGCCACTCATACCGTGCATTTGGTTTTGTTTTGGTTTTTAGTTGGGGTCTCACTCTGTGACCCAGGCTGGAGTGCAGCAGCATGGTCATGGCTCACCGCAGCCTTGACCTCCTGGGCTCAGGCGATCCATCTGCCTCAGTCTTCGAGTAGCTGGGACTACAGGTGCACTGCCACCATGCCTGACCTTTTTTTTTTTTTTTTGGAGACGAGGTCTTACTATGTTGCCAAGACTGGTGTTGATCTCCGGGGCTCAAGCAATCCTCCCACCTCAGCTTCCCAAAGGTTTAGAAGTGTGAGCCACCATGCCCAGCAGCCTATGGTATTCTGTTATGGCCGCCTGAACTAAGACACAAGCAGAGCCTTCTGCTTCCAGCAAAATGAGTAAGATCTTGTCTGTCTTTGCTTAACACTGCCGTGTATTTCCGTTCCCACTCAGAGTCAAGGCCTTTGCTCCTACAGCGACCTACAGGCCCCTCCCCCCAGCGTGTGACCCACTCCCATCCCCCACCCTTGGCACCCACTTACCTCTTGACCCCGTTTATTACTGTCCCTGACTCTCCCGCTTGACTCCCCATCAGCTACCCTGTCCTTTCTGCAACTCTTTCTTTCTTTTTTTTTTGAGTTGGAGTCTCACTCCGTCGCCCAGACTGGAGTGCAGCGG
>NW_007251111.1:697376-729958 GCF_000164805.1 Carlito syrichta | reverse complement strand
GGCCTGCGCTACCACGCCCGGCTGATTTTTTGATTTATTATAGAGATGAGGTCTCGCTGCTCAGGCGGGTCTCGAACCCCGGGGCTCAGGCAGTCCACTCACCTCAGCCTCCCAAAGGCGCGGGATGACAGGCTGAGCCACGGAGCCCGGCTTCTGCAACTCTTTCAACATGCCACATATGCTTCTGCCTCACTCTCCCTCTGCCTGGAGACTCCCCCCCCAAAATCTCTGCCTGTTTCATTCCCTCACCTCCAAGACGCTGCTCAAATACCTCTTCTCCATGGGTGCATTGTGACCTTCCTATAATGTAATGTACCCCAATTCCTCACCCTCCTTACCCAACTCTACCTTTTCTTTGTCCACAGCATGTATCACTTTCTCTTTTTTTTTTTTTTTTTTTTTTTTGAGTTGGAGTCTCACTCCGTTGCCCAGGCTGGAGTGCAGTGGCATGCTCATGGCCATTCCAGGGTTGACCTGCTGGGATCCGGCGATCCTCCCACCACAGCCTTCCAAGTAGCCGGAACTACAGGCATGCGCTACCACGCCTGGCTAATTTTTTGATTTATAGTAGAGATGAGGTCTCGCCAAATTGCCAAGGCTGGTCTCGAACCTATGGGCTCAAGCAATCTTCTCACCTCGGCCTCCCAAAGTGCTGGGATTACAGGCTTGAGCCACTGCACCCAGCCTCACTTTCTAATATACATTTTACTTACTAAGTTTATTATGTTTTGTCTCTAAAATGCATGTTAGAGGGAAAGGATCTTTGTTTTGTTCACCAATTTGTTCCTGATGCCTACAAGAATGCCTAGCTCATAATAGGATCTCAATAAATACTTGTTTCCCAAGTGCTCCCTTTGCAGTTCTTTCAGATGGCTGAACATAGTGACTCACATCTGTAATCCCAGTACTTTGGGAGCGTGAGATGAGAGGATTGCTTGAGGCCAGAAGTTCCAGGCGAGCTCGGGCAACAAGCAAGACCCTGTCTCTACAAAAAAATAAAAAATTAAAAACTGGGCATGGTGGCTCCACACCTGTAGTCCCAGCTACTCATAAGGCTGAGGCAGGAGAATACTTTGAGCTCAAGAGTTAGAGATTACACTGAGCTATGATTGTGTCACTGCACTCCAGCCTGGGTGAGAGTTAATTACAGTTCTTTCAGATATATTAACTATACTAGGTGATTTATTCTTCATAATCATCTTAAAATAATCCAATCTATGATAATCCTGTGGGGTGGCTGTCATACCTTTTTGTGGCAGATCAGAAAGGAGACTATTGTCACAGGTTTCTCAATGCTAAGTGTGATTCAAAACTTGAACTCAAATATTTTTGCTCCACATCTAGCTTCCTTTCCTATGCCATGGTAGTCATTCTAAGACATTTCAGTTGAACAAAACATCAAAATACTTAGGTTAAGAAACAGTGATCTTAGGCTGGGCTCAGTGGCTCACATCTGTAATCCCAGCACTTTGGGAGGCTGCAGCGGGAGAATTGTTTGAGCCCAGAAGTTCAAGAGCAGCCTAGGCAATATAGCAAGACTCATCTCTGCAAAAATTTTTAAAAATTAGCCTGGCATGGTGGCACACACCTGTAATCCCAGCTACTGGAGAGGCTGAGGCAGAAGGCTCACCTGATCACCTGATCCCAGAAGCTGCAGTGATCTGTGATGGTGCCACTGCTCTCCAGCCTGGGCAACAGAGTGAGACCCTGATTCAACAAAACAAAAAGGTGATCTCTATTACAACTACATCAAAATGGTTAAAATTAAAAGGACTGACCCTATTAAGTGTCAGCAAAAAAGTAGATGTGGGAAATCCCATGCACTGCTAATAAGAATGGAAAGTGGCTCAACCATTTTGGTAAACTGGCAGTTCCTACTAAAGATAGCATGTGTATATTCTATGACCTACCAACTCTACTCCTGGGTATATTTCCAACAATAATGACTACTTATGTCCTTCAAAAGATCTATATGAGAATTATTCATAATAGCCTGAACTGGAAATGAGTCAAACGTTCATTAAGACTAGAATGGGGAAAAAAAGACTGTGATGGTTACATAAATCTTGGAATAGTCTTACAATAGAATACTATACTACATAGCAATATAAGAAAAAACACAACAAAATGGATAAATATCCCAGACATCATTTTAAGCAAAAGAAGCTGGACACTATGTCACTATGTGATTCCATTGATGTGAATTTCAAGAGTGGACACGACTAACATATGGTAATTGAATAATGGTCAGAATTATGATTTCCACCGAGGGTTTATTGACTGAGGCAGCACATGGGACCTTCTGGGGTCCTGATAGTGTTCTATGGCTGGATCTGGGTAGTGCTTTATGAAGGTATAAACACGTGGAAATTAACCTGATTGTACACTTAAGACTATACACTGTACTATGTATATACCAGGGTGCCAAAAAATGTATACACATTTTAAGCAATGTTAAGAGATGTGTGCCATAATCAGACGTATCTGGATGTACTTTGATAATCTCTTGTAATTGCAGAAGTCAAATGTGACTTGTATTCATCTTATTGAGGACAACAATTTTAATACAGTTTTTTTCCTTTCTTAAAATGTGTATACATTTTTCGCACTCTCTGTATATGTATGCAAGTTTCTGTTTTTGTTTTTGTTTTGTTCTGAATTGGAGTCTCACTCTGTCACCCAGACTGGAGTACAGTGACCGTTCCCGGCCACTGCAGCCTCTACCTGGTGGGCTGCGGCGATCCTTCCAACTCAGCCTTCCAAGTAGCTGGAACTACAGGCGCGTGCTGCCACACCTGGGTAATTTTTTTGATTTACTGTAGAGATGAGGTCTTGCCAAGTTGCCCAGGCGGGTCTCGAACCCGCGGGCTCAGGCAATCCACTCACCTCAGCCTCCTGAAGCACGGGATTACAGGCTGAGCCACCGAGCCCAGCTGTATGCAAGTTTTTTAAATGAATACTTGTTATCAATGATATATTAAATGGTTGTAGAACACTTAGCTGGGCATCTAAAAAAAAAAAAGTTGATCCTTGGTCCCTACCATATTCCTTACTTAAAAATAAAATGAAGATGATGGAATATTTAAAAATCCAAAGAGTGCTAGAATAAAAGATGATAAAATTATTTTATAATGTCGGAGAAAGGAAATCTTTCTGATCAAGGCACAAAACATAGGATGCTCTTAAAGAAAAGATTATTAAATTTGATTACAAAAAAATTGAATGTATATAGGACAAAACAATTACTATAACAAAATTTAAAAATAAATGACGTACCTCTTGTTTCTTGGACCTATAAAAAAATAAATATAACTGACAATCCTGGAACAAATATTTATATTTGTTAACAAAGGCGGATTTTTTTCCTTATACAAAGAACTCTTATGAATCAATAAACAAGAAAAACAAAACAATAAATAATCCAGTGGAAATGCAGGCTAAGTTAGATTATTAAAAAGAAAATTGACTGGGGGGGATGGAGATGGGATTAACAGTAGCAAATATCTGTCTGGGAACAGGGAAACACCTCTTATCAGCAGGGTGCCCGAATGAAACGTAATTGTATACCTAACCCTTAACTGTACCCCACAACATCATAATAAAAAATATTGATAAAAAAATAAAATTGACTTTAAACATATAAAAAATGTTAATGAACCTTATTTTAATCTTTATTTAGTTATTTATTTATTTTTGAGTTGGAGTCTCACTCTGTTGCCCAGACTGGAGTGCAGTGGCATGCTCATGGCCACCGCAGCCTCGGCCTGCTGGTCTCAGGCAATCCTTCCACCTCAGCCTTCCAAGTAGCCGGAATTACAGGCATGCGCTACCACGCCTGGCTGATTTTTTGATTTATCGTAGAGATGAGGTCTCGTTGCCCAGGCAGGTCTCAAACCCGTGGGCTCAGGCAATCTTTATTTTTTTGAGTTGGAGTCTCATGCCATCACCCAGGTTGGGATGCAGTGGCATGCTCATGGTCTCCCCAGCACCAATCCTTCTGCCTCAGCCTTCCAAGTAACCAGAACTACAGGTGCATGCTACCACACCCAGCTAATTTTTTTATTTATTGCAGAGATGAAGTCTCACCAAGTTGCCCAGGCTGAGCTGTTCTTGAACCCGTGGGCTCAGGCAATCCCCTCACCTCGGCCTCCCAAAGTGCTGAGATTACGGGCTTGAGCCACCGCGCTGGCCAATCAACCTCATTTTTAAACAATAATAAAATTTAATTTTTTACCTGACAGATTGGCAAGGATCGAAAAGTTTAATAATACGTTGCTTAGTTGGAACTATAAGTTGCTATACTTTGAGGAACAACAGGCTAACATCAACATGTTTAGATTTTCAGTGCAATTTCACTACTAGGAGTTTTCAAAAACATATGTACTAGCATGCACATCGAAGCATTGTACATAGTAGAACATGTCTTGAATAGACAGGCTGGTTAAATGAATTGTGATATGTATGCATTCAATAGACTTGTGCAGAATGAAGTAGACATCACATGCTGATGTGGAAAGATCCCCAAGATGAAAGCAAAAGGTGCAGAACTATTTGGTCCCATCTGGAGTAAAAAAGGGGAAATTGTAGTTACACACATATACATGTGTGTGCCTGCGTTCTTCTCAAGAGCTGATGGCTGTGGGTGTCTCTGGGCAATGTAATAGGAGACTGAAAGGGAGAAATGCTTTTCATAAAATACTCTTTGCACCATGAATTATTATTATTTTCACCAAGTATATGTATTACATGAAAAAAAAAGACATGAAGTTAAAAACATTATGTTCAAGAAAGGGGAAAGTGGAGTGAAAGAAAGACATAGTCGGGGAGAAGATGATAGAGAAGACAGAGAAACAATCAAGACCCCCACTTCTGCAGGCCCCACATCGCCTAGCCCTGCATCTTACACACAACGTGCTGAAGAAATAAAATTCCCGAATCTGCCAGTCTCGAATCTCATCCAAGCACCAGTTCAGTATTTTCAACTCAGATTCACGTATTAAAACCAACTACTTGGGCCATGAGATGCTCAGGCTAGGGAATTTTCTGTTTCTTGGAGATAATCTATGCTGGTAAGAAATTAAAGTTTACCCAATGCATACATCTTTAGACAAGATGAAGGGTAAATTGACACTGAGGAAAAAAAAAAAAGCTTCTGCAATATTTGTTTCTGCTCCGGTGGGGAGGGAAGGAACAAGCGCATGCTTCTTGTTGAGCTGAGCACAGGGAACATAAGTTTCCCAGAGGTCTGGGCCCAAAGCTCAAGATAGAGCCGTGAAAATCACCAAGACAATACTTATTAACAGAAATTTCATCAGTGTTGGTTTTTGGAGAGATTCGGGATTCTGCTGATTTCTAGTTCCAAGGTGGTTGGCAGAGGGGATGCTAGCCCATGTTTGTCTTGATCTAGGAGGTTAATCTGTACCAAAAGGAAATTGTTTTAACATGAATCTACACAAAGTTTATATATATATAATGTTTTTGTTTTTGTTTTTTGGTGCGAAAGGATTTATTGAGAAGATAGAAAAGCTCCCACAGGGGGAGGGGACCCGAAGGGGTTACCCCATTCTACAGGATATTAATAGAGCAACAGTCGATGTAAATAGGAAACAAGACGGGAAATGATCAGGAATGCAGTTTTGAATGTATTGATGTCAGATTGGCTGATTTTTAGAGGTTTGGTAAAAATAAACAAGGGGAAAATCCATATCTATCATGAGTAAGATTCTTTCCAGTTGTAAAAGTGAATAATGACCAAAACAATGGTCATGCAGAATTGTTGAAGTTTGTAAACAATGAGGTTATGCTCTTTGTAACTCAAATTACAACTTGTCATAGTCACAGAAGTAGATGGCAGTGAATGCAGCAGAGTTGAACAAGGGACAGGCTTATTGAAGAGACCATAATTCCCAGTTCTAGAAGGGTATGATGCCCAGACCTCTGGGAACCTTACGTGTCCCGTGCTCAGCTCAACAAGAAGCATGCGCTTGCTCCTTCCCTCCCCACCAGAGCAGAAACAAATATTGCAGAAGCATTGAGACCTGTGTGGGCAGAGCTCCCCTCCCCCCAGCTTTTTTTAGTTTTCATGTCACCCTTTACAGGCTGAAATGCCTTCTCTTGATTTCTGTTTTCATGCATCTTGTGAGGCAAAATGCTTATGTAACAGCTTGGCCTTTTCACAAAAATTAAGCTCTGTGCTGGGACAAGTGGCTAGTTGCATCAAAAATTCTAAACTTTGAAATCTCCCAATATATTATTTTAAAGGTCTTGCATGTTCATTCAGATTATAAATTGTGACATATATGCAGAAACCAATCTGGATGGAATCTTAGGCTAACTAGGGTGGCTGGAGCAGAGAGGGCTCTAGAGGTAATAGAATGATTATAGACAGAATGTTGGAAGGACTTCGAATTCTATTTGGTGATTATGGAAGACCCTTGCGGATTCTAGAACAGTGCAATAACATAATCAACGTGGTGCTTTTAGGCCATGGAAGATATGAGAACTCGAAGGAAAAAGAAGAGTTCTTTAAAAATTGCATATGTAGTGAATGATAAAGAAAGCATTACGAGTTGTTAATGGTGGTTAAGTAATTATCTCTGAGTAATAATCAATGTTTTATATTTTACTGGTGTCATCTAATTTTTTTGCAGCTGTATGCATGTGTCTTGCTTTGCATTAAAGAAGGCCTGAATTATGTGAATGTTTATTTTATAATGGAAAATTCAAACAAATACAAGAAAAAAATAGCAAAATGGACTTCATATACATCACTCAGATTCAACAAATGTCAGGATCTTGCCATCTGTTCTTCATTTCTCCCCTTTTTCTTTCTGTCTTTTCTCTTTACTGGTCCCTGCATCTCGTTTTTCAGCACAGCAAGATGTCCCAGACTCCTCTTCCTGCCACGGTCCTGAAACCAGCCCATCTTTCAAGATGCTGTGTTTCTTCTCAGTGAGTTATAAATTGTTTTTAAAAACGAGGGGATAAGCCAAGAGCAATTTTATTTTTTAAACTAACACCTTGCTCATGAAAAAAAAAAATTTTTTACTTATTTATTTATTTTTGAGACAGGGTCTCATTCTGTCACCCAGGCTGGAGTGCAGTGACACAGTCATAACTCGCCACAGCCTCGACCTCCTGGGCTCAGGTGATCCTTCTGCCTCAGCCCTCCCTAGTAGTAGGGACTACATACGCACACCACCATACTCAGCTAATTTTTTTATCTTTTATTTTTGTAGAGATGATCGCTGTGTTGCCCAGGCTGGTCTTGAACACCTGGTCTCAAGCAATCCTCCTGCCCGGGCTTCCCTAAGTGTTGGATTATAGGTGTGAGTCACAGCGCCTGGCCTAGGTAATAGAAATTTTATGCAGAAGGGATCCTTGAATAATTACAGATGTTACCATCCTGAGAGTTGAGACAATAATAAAAATAGTACCAAATAAATAAGAATATGTAAACATACTGTAATGAATCTACTTTAAAAATAAAACAGGTTTGTCAGCATTAAAAGCTTGCCCTGTAGGCAACCTTTCTACAGAGTTGCTTTCTTTGATTTAGGAAATACTTAGCTTCTGTGTGATCTTTTGAATACAAAATTAAAGCCAACTCTTATGGATAAAATTCAGCACCGTTTACACTAGAATTCATTTTATTTTCAGAATTTAGCAAAACGCTACGTAACATTTAATACCTTATCCTCCCTGCTTAGGGCAGTTTTCATTCTCTATACAGATAAGTCCCATGGCTCCATTAGCACCATGGGAGCAAAGATTTGTTAACCTTTAGGGCAGTGATTCTCAACTTTTTTTCTCCCCACCACAAGCGAGGATTACTAAAAGCCCATCCAAAAGCCCATCCGCCACAGTGATGTTCAGCTATGGTGATTATCAGAGTGTGGAGGGAAAGAGTAGTGTATCCGTTTAGGGGCGCAACCTCTAAGAATCTAATGTTAGAAGCGGAATCTTCTCCGTTGAGAAACATGGATTTTAAGGCCTTGAACTGAACATGCATGTTATAGATGGAATGTCTGTGTCCCCTCAAAATTCAGTGTTAAAATCTATTTCTCAATGTGATGACGTTGGGAGGTGGGACCTTTGGAAGGTAGTCAGGTCATAAGAGTGGAGACCTCACAAATGGGGTTCCCTCTCCCCCCCTTCCCTCTCACCTCTCCCTCTCCTCCCCATGTGAGAACAGTAAGAAGACAAGAGAGCCCTCACTAATAACGCAACTCTGATCTCACACTTCCAGCCTGCAGAACTGTGAGAAATAGATGTTCATTGTCTAAGCCACCCACTTTATAGTATTTCGTTATAGCAGCCAGAGATGACTAAGATGATGTATAAATATACACGTTTAAATAATAATAGCTAAAGCATGGAAGTGTTTACCACGTGCCAGACACTATTTTTAAATCCTTTACACGCATTAACACTGTTACTTGTGACAAAAACTCTGTGAAGCAAGCACTGATTACCTTAATTTTTATAAATATGGACACTGAGGAATAAATGGTGAATAGGTAAGAAGCCCAAGACCACTCAGCTATGACATAACAGAGATAGAATTTGAATCCAGTCAATCTGACATCAAGCTCAGTGCTGGGATTATAGGCATGAGCCACCACACCTGGCCCAAGCTGTGGTTTAAAAAAAAAAAAAAGCCTATTGCATCATGATACCTATGTAGAGGTGACCATATGGTGTCCAAACCCAGACATTCTTGAAAGGGAAAGAGATTACTAGTACTAATTACACCAGGACAGCAAACCCTTCTTACTGGAGCAGTTTTGGTGCATAAACCACAAGTGACTAAAACAATTGAGTCCCAAGGCAAGGTAATTTATGAAAGTGTTACTGTCTCTGAAATAACAGTAAAAGAAAGCAACAGTAACAGAAAGTGTTACTAAACATTTATTTAGAAGAACAAATGTTATTTTGTAGCAGCTCCTTCCTCTTTACCTACTTTTATGACTCATTAGTGAAAACTTTTTTTTTTTTTTTTTTTTTTTGAGACAGGATCTTGCTTTGTTGCCCAGGCTGTAGTGTAGTGACTTGATCATAGCTCACAGTAACCTTGAACTTCTGGACCCAAACAATCCTCCTGCTTTAGCTTTCTAAGTAGCTGGGACTACAGGCATGTGTCACCATGCCAGGCTAAGTTTTATTTCTTATTTTGAAGATACAGAGTCTAGCTATGTTGCTCAGGCCGGTCTTGAACTCCTGGCCTCAAGCAATCCTACTGCCCCAGTCTCCCAAAGCACTGGAATTACAGGCATGAACTGTAAAAACTTTTTCTGCCATCTTTTAAGTCCATTACATATGCTGCTGTTCTAGTCTAAACAACATAAATATCGAGTCTTTGTTCTTCGTTGAAACTTTCAAGTAAACTATAAATACCATGCAGTATCTTCACAGTCAAACTCTAGGAACACTTTTATACATAATTCCAATTGTTAAAGTTTTCCAAACGTTGGAATCATCTACATATTTTAGGGTTGGCAAAACTTTGTAGACAAGTCAGAGAAGTATTTTTTCTAGTTTACAAAGAAATTGTTTATCTTGCAATCTTAGTCTGTGATCAAAAGACCAGTATTTATGGTTTCCATGAACTCCTTTTAGAGTCTAACATTTTCAGAATAATGTTGACAGTGAAAATCTGGTTGTTTACATCCTTACAAATGACTTAGCTTTCCTGTTTTGTCAACTCAGCTTTCAAGTCTCCTATGAGCCAGAGCAAGGATATACTATAGAAGGAAGTGACTGTGCGTGCTCACAGACACGGCTTACATTCCACTGTAGACAAGCAAGCAGGAAACATAAGCACAGTAGTTATAGATTTAAATGGTTTGCCTGTTGTTCCATAAAGTGCTTGTTTCATTTACTCCTCCAAGTCTGTGCAATTCAGCTCAGCTACTGTGAAGCAGAAAATATTATCAATTAGAGGCGCAGTGTGTGAGTTTTGAATCACAGGGCTTCAGTACCCTGGTGTGTTATGATACCCAAGCTCTACCCTTCTTCCCGCCCCAGCACACACATCACAGCAGGACAGGATATGTTTGGAGGCTGGATGTGTCCTGAAAATTAAGAGGGGGGAAAACTCAAAAGGCGAAAAGTTAAGAAGCCAAAGTTTCTCAGAAGATAAACATCTGGAAAGTCACAATAGAGATCAAAGACTGACATATGACCCCCCAACTCTTGCTTAAACAGGCACCGTTAGACTGGATCTCAAAACTGGCAACCTTGGGAGTGACAAACAGGTCAACGAGGCCCTCCCATCAGACGCGATATGCCTAAAATCGGATTTACCTTCTGCTTTCTCGCCCCTCCCGTTCCAGGTGTTCAGTCAACGGCAAGACTGCCAGCAAGGGCTAGAAACTGCGGTCATGTTCACTGAAGTCCAATTCTCCTTCATCCCTCCGGCGATCAGTCTGCAAGTGCTGTGGACCACTTTTGCTTTGAAGTATTTCCTGTGTCTGATATGTATCCCTCAGTTTCATGGCCTCACCCTAGTCCAGGCCTTTGCTGGTTCGTTTCTGGACCGTTGGAACTTTCCAGCTGGTCCTGCTATCAGCATGATCTCCTCTCAGTCCATCACAAGTGGCAAATCGATCTTCTCAAAACACCATTTTCTTCTCTGGGCGGGGGTGGGGCGTGGGGGGTGGTAAGCGGCTCTGACTTAAGACCCCCCAACTCTTGCTTCAAGGCCCCCCATGATCTGGGTTCCCTCACATCCTCCCTAATCGTATCCAAATTGGTTCTGAATATGTATTCTCTGATCTGGCCAAGGCCTTCTCTACACAAGCCCACAAACTCTAATCCCTCCCAGCTGTTCTGTGGCCTTCTCACCTGGCGTGCTCTCTTTTTCCCTCTCGGTCCACGGAAATGCAGCAACAATTCAAGCACTAGCTCCAACCTTGTTTTCTGAATTACATTGTTTGAGTAACATTTGATCCTTTTTTTTTCAATAAGTAAAGCAGGGTGCTATCGCTGTAGGTGGTTCATTCAACACTGAATGGAAGACAGTGAGGATCCTAGTCCGTGGGGGTGGGTCCTTGGGTCAGATGTCCTCTTTTAGGAATGTGACACTGGCCTGGCTGGGTGACTCAGCCTGTCATCCCAGCACTTGGGGAGGCTGAGGTGAGGGGATTGCCTGAGCCCACAGGTTCGAGACTAGCCCGGGCAACTTGGCAAAACCTCGTCTCTACAGTAAATTTTAAAAATCAGCCAGGTGTGGTAGTCTGCATCTGTAGTTCCGACTACTAGGAAGGCTGAGGTGGAAAGCTCGCCAGAGCCCAGCAGGTCGATGCTGGGGTGGCCGTGAGCGTGCCACTGCGCTCCAGCCTGGGCGACAGAGTGAGACTCCAACTCAAAAAAAAGACAGTGGGGATAATAGTCGTACCTACTTCCTTTTGTTGGGAGATGAAATGAGACAATCTAAATGAAGTCTTCAGCCAGGTACGCCTGTGATCCCAACACTTCAGGAGGCAGAGGTGGGAGGATTGCCTGAGCTGGGATTCAAGACCAACCTGGGCAACTTGATAAGAACTCGTCTCTACAAAACATCAAAAAATTAACCAGGCATGGTGGCACATACCTGTAGTTCCAGCTCCTTGGAAGGCTGAGGCAGAAGGATCACCTGAGCCCAGCAGGTCGAGGCTATGGTGGCTGTGAGTATGTCATCGCACTCCAACCTGGGCAACAGAGTGAGACTCCGACTCAAAAAAATAATAAATAAATAAATAAATAAATAAAAAGTCTTAAGCACTGTGTCTGAAATGGCAAGCCCCCAATAAATGTTATCTGTCATTATTCGTGAGACATTTGCTGAGTCCGGGCTCACAGGTCCTACCTTCAGGAGTTCACAATCTAATGGGAGAGAAAGACTCAATATGTGCACATGCCTGTGTGCCTGTGCAGGGGAGATGGAGTTGAGGATGACACAAAGGGTGAGGGTACCCAGGGTCACAACAGGGTAACTAAGGAGCCCAGGAGGGAAGTCAGGTTGATAAATGAAAGGCGGCATGGTCGGCGAGGGAGATGTTGAGTTTCAGGGGCCGACTGGCCGTCTGTGGGCCATGCTTGTCACATACATTCCCTTCACCCCCCACCATCTGCCTTCCGCCCTTCCCCACCTTGTCATGGGCCCCAGGAGTAAGGATCTGAAGGACTCCTTTCCTATCCTTCTGTGCCCTCTGGCTTCTGTTTGAGTTTGGCCAAGGGGACCCCAGCAGGAGACGGGGACGAGGGAGGAGAGTGAAGTCTGGGCATTTGCTTCTCCAGTTTCTTCCCAGTTGGGTCACCTCTGGTTGACCACATCCCCTGAGAGGAGATCACTATCTCTTGCAGCAGCCCACTGCCCACAACTCTCTCTCCTTCTAGGTTCTGATCATCGCTCCTTCTCCTCATCCCTTTGGATTTAGGACTGGTGAAAGCCCAACTCCCAATGGACCCCATTAGACCTTCATGGTTCTCCTCGCCCCAGACCTTTGCAATTAGCCTCTTTGTAAATGAGCCCTCCTTGAATCATCCCAGTATAAACGCGCCATCTGTTGCCAGTTGAGACCATGAGTGATATACTTCACTGATCTGATCACTTGAATTTCAGGTCTGGAATGGGGTAGCAAGGTTGGGCTTGGAAATATTGATCACACAGGACAGTTTAAGCAAGGGGAGTACACGAGTCTGCTGATGGAGAGGGAAGACAGGAGGAAAAGAGGCCTGAAGACAGAACCCTGGAGGACCGCCGTTAGCTCCAAGCATGAACAAAAGAACACACCGTCTCCAAGAGCTGAAGTAGCAGTGACTATTTTCTTGTGTTCCTGATGCTCCTAACAAGTGTGAGGGCTTGTTGGCACCTTGAGTATGTCCCTTCCAGAAAGATGTAGAAATATTAGAACAATCCTACTGACAGGACGATCATCTAAAATATCGTCAGGGTGCCAAACAACTCAGACTTGGCTTGGAGTCAAGAGTTCATGATGCCGACGTGTTTACACAGGAACTTTGCTTTTCAAACTGTTACATTTTATTTTTTAATATGCAATATAACTCAAAAAGAAAAAGAAAAAAGAAACACATCAAGAGTCTCTTTTCCACCATTGCTCCATATACCTTTTTCTTATCCCTGCTTTCTACGGGACCAGTTTTTGTTAGTTTCTTGTATGGTATATAGGTGTACCTTGGAGGTATTGCAGACTCAGTTTCAGGTCTCTGCAACAAAGTAAGTCACACTTATTTTTGGTTTCCCAATTCATATAAAGGTTATGTTTACACCGTACTATGATCTATCAAGTGTGCAATAGCTTTATGTCTAAAAACAATATACGTACCTTAATTTTAAAATACTTTAGATTTGAAAAATGCTCACAATCATCTGAGCCTTCAGCAAGTCCTAATCCCTCTGCTGGTGGAGGGTCTTGCCTTGATGTTGATGCCGGCTGACTGATCAGGGTGGTGTGGCTGAAGGCTGGAGTGGCTGTGGCAATTCTTAAAGCAGTGAAGTTTGCTGTATGGATTGATTTTCTTTTCACAAAAGATTTCTCTGTAACATGTGATGCTGTTTGATAGCCTTTTACTCACAGGAGAGCGTCTTTCAAAATTGGTCTCTTTCCTCTCAAACCCTGCCTTCTGCTTTATCAACTAAGTTTATGTATGACTCTAATTCTTTTGTTGTCATTTCAACAATGTTCACTTGGCTTGGAGTCAGAGTTCATGATGCTGGAGTAGTTTCCATCTCAAGAAAGCACTTTCTTTCCTCATCTGTAATAAGCAACTCCTCCTCTGCTCAAGTGTTATCATGAGGTTGCAGCAAATCAGTCCCATCTTTGGGATCCACTTCTAATTCTAGTTCTCTTGCTGTTTCTATCAGATCTGCAGTTATTTCCTCCACTGAAGTCATGAACCCCTCAGTCATCCTTGAGGGTTGGAATCAACTTCTTTCAAACTCCTGTTAATGTTGTTATTTTAAAAATCTCTTCCCATGAATCATTAATAATCTTAATGTCATCTAGAATTCTTTCCAGAAGGTTTTCAATTTACTTGGCCCAGATCCATTAAAGGAACCACTATCCGTGGCAGCTATAGCTTTACAAAATTTAATTCTTGAATAATAAGACTCGAAAGTCAAAATTGCTCCTTGAATGGACTGCAGAAAGGATGGCATGTTGGCAGGCATGAAAACAGCATCCACCTTTTTGTGCCTCTCTATCAGAGCTCTTGGGTGACTGGGTGTATTGTCAATGAGCAGTAATATTTTGAAAAGATTCTTTTTTTCTGAGTAGTAGGTCTCAACAGTGAGCTTAAAATAATCAGCAAATCATGCTGTAAACACACACCGTCATCCATTTCTAGAGCACAGGCTGAGCAGATTTAGCCTAATTCTTAAGGACCTAAGATTTTTGGAATGGGCAAATGAGCATTGGCTTCACCTTAATGTTACCAGCTACATTAACCCCTAACAAGAATGTCAGCTTATCCTTTGAAACTTTGAAGTCAGGCACTGACTTCTCCTCTCTAACTATGGAAGTCCCTCATGACATCTTCCAACAGAAGGCTGTTTCATGTACATTGAAAATCTGTTGTTTGGTGTAGCCACCTTCAACAATAATCCTAGCTAGATCTTCTGGATCACGTGCTGCAGCTTCTCCATCAGCACTTGCTGCTTCACCTTGCACTTATATGTAACGAAGATGACTTCTGCTCTTAAACCTCATGAACCAACCTCTGCCAGCTTCTGACTTTTCTTCTGCAGCTTCCTCACCCCTCTCAGCCTTCATAGAATGGAAGAGAGCTAGGGCCTTGCTCTGGATTAGGCTTTGACTGGAGGGAATGTTACGCCTGATTTTATCTTCTATGCAGACCACTAACACCTTTCTGCATATCGGCAATAAAGCTGCTTCTCTTTCTTATCATTCATGTGTTCACGGGGGCCTTAATTTTAAGGACTTTTCCTCTGCATTCACAACTTGGCCAGCTGATGCAAGAGGTCTAGCTTTTGGCCTGTCTCAGCTTTTAACACGCCTTCCTCACTAAGCTGCCTCATTTCTACCTTTTGATTTAAAGTGAGAGACATGTGACCCTTTCTTTCACTTGAACACTTAGAGGCCATTATAGGGTTATTAATTGGCCTAATTTCAAGACTATTATGACTCGGGAGACAGGAAAGCCCAAGGTGAGGGAAAGATGGGAGAACGACCAGTGAAGGGAGCAGTCAGAATACGCACAACATTCATCCATCATGTTTGATAGCACTTTACTCACAACAGAGCTTCTTTCAAAATTGGTTTCATTCCCCTCAAACCCTGCCTTCTGCTATATCAGCTAAGTTTATGTACAACTCTAACTCTTTTGCTGTCATTTCAACAATGTTCACAGCATCTTCACCAGGAGTAATTTCCATCTCAAGAAAGCACATTCTTTTCTCATCTGTAATAAGCAACTCCTCCTCTGCTCAAGTTTTATCATGAGATTGCAGCAATTCAGTCCCGTCTTTGGGACTTATGTGGGTGCAATTCATGGAGTCCCCCAAATTATAACAGTAACATTAAAGATCACTGATCACAGATCACCATAGGAAATATAATAATAATGAAAAAGTTTGAAATATGGCAATAACTGCCAAAGTGTAACAGAGGTATGAAGTGAGCCCATGTTTTGGGGGGGAAAAGGCTCTACTAGACTTGCTCGATGTACAGTTGCTACAAAACTTCAATTTGTACAAAATGTAAAATCTGCAAAGCACAATAAAGTGAAGTGCTATAAAATGAGGCATACCTGTATTCTTTCCATGCTCCTTTATGCAAATACAAGCTAATACAACACATAGTCTTCTTTTTTCTTTTTTGAGTTGGAGACTCACTCTGTCTCCCAGGCTGAAGTGCAGTGGCATGCTCACGGCCACCACAGCCTCAACCTGCTGGGCTCAGGCGATCCTTCTTCCTCAGCCTTCTATTTAGCTGGGACTACAGGCACACGCTACCATGCCCGGCTAATTTTTTGATTTATTGTAGAGATGAGGTCTCACCAAGTTGCCCAGGTTAGTCTCGAACCTGTGGACTCAGGCAATCCTCTCGTCTCGGCCTCCCAAGGTGCCAGGATTATAGGCATGAGCCACCGCAGCTGGCCTTTTCTCTCCTTCTTACACAAATAGTATTATACTAGATGCACTGCACCTTGTTTTTTCCACTTAACAGTGTATCCTAGAGGTCATCCTATCTTTCTATAGAGTGCTTCCTCCTGTTTTTTTGCTTTTGTTTTCTTAAGAACTCATAGAATTCTACAGAGGGGAGGTACCATGATTTGTTTACCCAGATGGTAGAGGGGCTTTGATGAGTGCTGCCTGCCAACCACAGATCCCTAACTATGGCTCCCAACCCTTTCCCCCTCCTGGAAACATCAGTGCCCCATTCCCACATACCTGTATTCAGGGCTTCCTCTCCCTCCTTCAGAAGAAGGATCCCTCAATTTGCTGGCATCAAATATAGAAATCCCGCTGCATCTGTGCCTGTCCTCTCTCTCCCTCAGGTTGCAATACAGGGGACATCCCACCTGCTGTGTAATGACAATCCCTTTGCCTCTGGTTGGGATCCCATCTCCTCTCATTCTCCTCAGGACGCTACCACTGACCTAGTTTCTCTCTTGTATATTAAGCTTTCCCCCTCTCATGTGGAACATATACAAATAGAACAAACCCCCTTGACTCTGTTCCCCTCGCCTTTTCTTCACAGCCAGACTTCTCACAAGAGGTGTCCATCATCAAATATTTGATCTCCCTTCTTGCTACCCCCTCACTCACCCATTTCAGCCCAATTCCACCCCTATCACCCCACCTAGACTTTTCATCCTACCCTGCCAATGACCTCCATTCACTCAGCAAGTGTATATTTAAGTCTTAGTTTTAATTGACTTCTCAGCAACATGTGACACCCTTTATTATTCTCTCTTTCAGAAATACTCCTTTTGACAACACTATACCCTTCTGGATTTCCTTTTACATTTCTGGCTACTTCTTCATATAATGGAAATGATTTTGAGTCCACAGTTCTATGATCAAGAAATAGGGTTGGAACTAGGGTGAGTTGAGTGAAGCATTTGCCTTGGGTGTTAAATGTAAGAGAGTGAAAAAACTTAGTAAACAAGACAAACAATATTTTAATGTACTGTTTTTTTAAAAAAAAAAAAACAATGTAAAAAAATCTACATTGAACAAAATATTGATTTTTTTTTTTTTTTTTGGTCAGAGTCTCACTCTGTCACTCAGGCTGGAGTATACTGGCACGATCATGGCTACCACAGCCTTGACCAGCTGGGGTCAGGTGCTCCTCCCACCTCAGCCTTCCAAGTAGCTGGGACTACAGGCATGCACCACCATGCCCAGCTAATTTTTTGACTTTTTTTTTTTTTTCTCACCAAGTTGCCCAGTCTGGTCTTGAACCCCTGGGCTCAGGTAATCCTCTCACCTCGGCCTCCCGAAGTGCTGGGATTACAGGCTGAGCCACCATACCCGACCCGTATATATGTTATTGTGTGTCTTTCTAATGGTTAATTTGCTCCTGAATATCAACATATTTGGAAAACTATTGGACATTGAAGAGTGGGTATATTAGTACATTATTTTAAGTTTGAATGTATTTTATTTATACCAAAAAGGAATTATTTTACCTCATCAACTAAAAATTATTTTGATCATCACTTTAAAACAGGGAGATTGTGTTATCTCCATTGAAAACAAGGTAATCAAAGAGGTAGATTTGAAAATATCATTGATGGGTTTGTTCCCGTTAAATACATGGACACATTTTTCCTTTTGCCTCAGACACCGAAATGGCACATCATGAAACTGTTAAAAACAATCACATTTGGCCAAGCTCTGAGGTTCTTGCTTGTAATCCCAGCATTTTGGGAGGCCGAGGCAGGAGGATCGCTTGAGTCCAGGAGTTCGAGAACAGCCTGGGCAACACAGCAAGACCCTGTCTCTAAAAAATTAAAAACAGAATAATCACATTTATTTCTATTTTTTAAAGAAAAGCCCAAATGCTTTTGCTACTGTTCTACCAGCCTGGTGAGAAATTTGCCCTCAGTTATTTTGAACTTCCTATCCTAGAGCTGAGCAAAGATCTGGAAGTCATACATATCACCAGGGCATGGAGACAGCCCTCGACCTGTGGGCCTGGATTCTCATTATCTCCAGAAGATACTTTCCCAGGTCTACGTGGGGACTTCAGGCCCAGAGGTTCTGCTGCATCTGAGGCCTCTGGAAAGCCCAGGGAGACTAAGTTTGGGAGCTTGAGCCGCGTGTGAGTCTTTATGGTCAAGATCCTTCAGGCCCCTCTCTCTCTGCCTCAGACCTTCTATTTGATTTCTGAACATTGAAACAAAAGTTCAAGAAGCTTAACTTCAGGATGCTTTCCCATTAGGCCCTGCCAAGATCCCTGAAGCCAGGAATAATAACACCAGGCTATCAGCTTAACATGAGAGAAAAGGGGAAAATAAGAAAAAAACAATTAGTATTTCCTAGACTCCCTTGCCACGTCAGCCTCTTCGGCAGGCTCATGTTCTCCCTGGCCTTCAGTGGGGCTCCTGAGGCCAACTCCATCTTCTTCCTGGCATTCTCAACCACTTTCCTGGCTGGAGTGGCCATCCATAACCCTGTGACTCCCTGGTTACGCTGAGCCCCACAGCAATATGTCTGCCAGCTCAATACCTCCATTTCGACATTTCTCAGCAACATCAGACTCCACATGCCCAGGGCCACATTCACTGTCTTCTCCTTCCATTCCAGATCTTTCCCAGCGTGTTCAGGGAACGGTAGTCATTCTGACACCTTGCACTATCCCTTGCATCCTGTTTTCAATTCATCCCTGAGGCTGTCCACCTCTTCTCTCACATAGCTCTCAAATTCAAAGTACATCCATTTCCACTGCTTTCACTCTAGCCTTAGGTGAAGACCTTCTAACCGGGTCTTTCCCACCACCCATCTGCACCTTCTTCATACCCATCTTCCTGATGCCATCAGAAACACAAATCTGAGCCGGGTGCGGGGGCTCATGTGTGTAATCCCAGCCCTTTGGGAGACGAAGACATGAGGACTGCTTGAGCCCAGGAGTTTGAGACCAGTCTGGGCAACATAGCAAGAGCTCATCTCTACAAAAAAAAATTCAAAATATTAGCTTGATGTGGTGGCACACACCTCTAGTCCCACCTAATAAGGAGGCTGAGGAAGAAGGATCACCTGAGCCCAGGAGGTCAAGGCCATGGTGAGCCATGATCATGCCACTGCACTCCAGTCAGGGCAACAGAGTGAGACTCCAACTCAAAAAAAAGAGAGAGAGAGAGAGAAAGAAAAGAGGTCATTGCTTGTTAAACTCTGGTGTGTCCACATGGTTTTTTAAGCTATGGCTGCCATGTTTCTTCCCTTTGGCCCCCTCTCCTACCTTGGGGAGATGAATCAATCTCTTCCTCTCTCCCTCTTTCTCTCTCTCTTGCTCTCACTCTCTCGCTGTCTTGCTGTCTCGCTCTCTCTGTCTCTCTCCATTCGCCATTACTTTACTAAACTCTGGTATGGCCATGTGCTCTTCGAGCTATGGCCTCTGCCATGTTTTCTAAGCTTTGGCCCCCTCTCCTAACTTGGAGAGGTGAGTCTTCTCCCCCTATCTCTAATTTACTTTCTAAATAAACTTTATTTTCCAATTTAAAAAAAGAAAAGAAGCACAAATCTGAACATGCCACATGTCACCTTCTGTCTTCAACTCTTCGAAGGCTTCCTGTAGCTCCTGGAAGTAGACCCAAATGTCCGATGACCCTGATTCAGCCTCTTCCACCTCTCTCACCCGTGTCTCTCCTTGTTCATCTCTCTCCCCTTTGCTCTGTGAGCTCCGGTGACACAAGTCATTCTTCCCCAGCACCATGTCTCATGTTTAGCATGACATGCTACGCCTTTGGCAATGATGTGATTTGTGTCTGCCTCTCTCTCTGGACTGTGTGCTCCATGAGAAAGGGACTGTGTCCCCAAGGTCTCACATGGAAACTGCGACACTGTAAACACGTACTGTGTTTGTGGGAAACTTAGTACATAGGTTGCATGCATTTCCTTGAGAGCTAAGTCCTTCTGAAGTTTAGCGGTATATTTGTGAGGAAGTTTTCTGTTTCAATAATATTTACTGAGAGTCATAGTGTTCTAGGCACTGGTTTTAAGTACTTCACATATATTGATGCAGTTAATCCTCACTATAAACTAGAAGGACTGTTATTGTTATTTCTAGTCGGAGTCTCACTCTGATACCCAGGCTGGAGTGGAGGGGCATGATCACAGCACACTGCAGTCTCTAACTCCTGGACTTGGGCAATCCTCTCACCTCAGCCTCCTGAGTAGCTGGAACTACAGGTGCATGCCGCCACACCTGGCTAATTTTTTTTTTTTTTTGTAGAGACAAGGTCTCGCTATGTTGCCCAGGCTGGCCTCTAATTCCTGGCCTCAAGCAATCCTCCCACCTTGACCTCCCAATGTCCTGGGATTGCGGGTGTGAGCCACTTGCATTCAGCCGGTAAATGCTATTTTTATTCCCATCTGAAAGATGCTGAAACTGAAGCACAGAAATGTCAAATAACTTGAGTGCTTATGTCTCACAGTTAATTTGCAGAGGAAGGGGGACTTTAACCTCAAAACTTTGCATTGGACCTTATGTTTATTTAACAGATATTTACCGAGCAAAGTGCTAGGCCCTTGACAGGAATGGGCTAGAATGTCTTCCAAAGTGTAAGGTGTAAAAGAAAAGGAGATTGATGTCTGCTAAAGTGTAACAGTAGATGCTATGCCAAGTATATACCGCTAGGTATTATTATGCCCATTTTATAGATAAGGAAGGTGAGCCCAAGAGAGTTGATATAATTGATTGAAGAACACTAAGCAATAATAAGACACAGCTGTAATTCAAACTCAGATCAATCTGACTCTAAAGCCAATGCTCTTTCTGCCATGTGAAGCTGCCTCAGGAGAAAGTTATTTGCGACAGCTTCCATGACAATGGATTCATCCATTTATCTATAGTACTGGTTCAGTGTGCACAAGAATCACACGAGGCCGGGCTCGGTGGCTCAGCCTGTAATCCCAGCACTTTGAGAGGCCGAGGTGAGTGGATTGCCTGAGCCCATGGGTTCGAGACCCGCCTGGGCAACTTGGCGAGACCTCATCTCTACAATAAAATCAAAAATTTAGCCGGGTGTGGTAGCGCACGCCTGTAATTCCGGCTACTCGGAAGGCTGAGGCGGAAGGATCGCCGGAACCCAGGTCGAGGCTGCGGTGACCGGGAGCGGCCACTGCACTCCAGTCTGGGCGACAGAGTGAGACTCCAACGCAAAAAAAAAAAATCACCCGAAAAGCTTGTTGAAATCAGAGATTCTTGGCTTTCAACCTTAGAAATTTTGGGGTGGGGTATGGCTCTCTAATCTGCAATTTTAAATACCTCCCCCAACATTCTTCCTCCCCCGCCCGCGGCCAGGTAATTCTGTTAGTTCCAAAATCTTAGCGGAATGGTTCCAGAACTTCAGCACTGTCAGAATCCCCTGGAAGGGCTGGTAAACCACAGACTGTTGGACTCTACTCCGAGGATTTCTGATTCAGAAGGTCTGGGTGTTAGAATGTTCATTTCTACTAAGTTTCTGGGCGATGCGGGGACTTACTTTTGAGAGCCATTGACTGTCCTAGGACATGTCTCTGAGCGACGCTCCATTGGTTACTTAATTTAGTCCTCCTTGATTCCACCACTTTCGAAGCAATTTCCACAATTGCTTTAAAGTTTCCAAAATGCCTCCACTCTGCCACCTTTTCATGCCCCTTGTCCCTTTGAGAGTTTATAATCTCACTGTAAGACCCATAGTTACTTCTAGAGATTATGATTGTTGCTGTGTAAATCTCTAAAATATTTCTCTTCATGGTATCCTAAAAGTTTATTGAATTGAGTTTGAATGGAAGACAGGAGTTTTGCTACACAATCAAATTTTGTATATAAGGTATTTTAAAAGAAAACCACCCCTTCCACCTCTTGAGTGTGGGCTAGACATATCAACTTGTTTCCAAAGAATAGACTATGGAAAGGGAAAAATTGTAACTTGACAGTGGAGACACCAGGCAAACAATACTTTAGCCAAGTGGTGAAGGTTAAATCACCAGTGATGTCATGTCCCTCTGATGTCTGAGATGCGAAGGACACTTCACCTGTGTGGTCTTCTTCCCCGAAATCCATAACTCCAGTGTAATCATGAGAACAATATTAGACAAATCCAAACCGAAGGATATGCTACAAAATACAAATAGCAGATTTGGGGGCCTAGAGAATTCTATCTTGGGGTAAAATCCTTCCACAGCTCAAGATAGAAAATCTACTTTCGAAATGATGTAATGTTTGCATAAAATGCCAAAGTATTAGAAGCCTCGAAATAGGACTGATTCTAGGCAAGAAATAGCAAATAGCTTTTATTTTTATTTTTTTTATTTTTTGCTTATCCTGCTTTAAGACTTAAAAGGCAGGGAAAATTTTTTTGTGATAAAATACATATTTGTGATAAAAAATGATATATATATGTGAGTGTATTCAATAAAATATAATTTTAAAAAATGTATGTATATTTGTATTTATTTTTGAGTCTGTCACTCAGGCTGGAGTGCAGTGGCATGATCATGGCTCACCATAGCCTCAACCTCTTGGGCTCAGATGATCCTTCCATCTCAGCCTTCTGAGTAGCCGGGTCTACAGGTGCATGCCACCATACTTGGCTATTATTTTTATTTCTTTTTGTAGAGTTGGTGTCATGCTATGTTGCCCAGGCTGGTCTCAAACTCCTGGACTCAAGCAATCCTCCCACTGTGGACTCCCAAAGGGCTGGGATTACAGGTGTGAGCCACTGTGCCCGGTGAATTTTTATTTAAAGATGTTTAGCTTGGGGATGCTTGGAGCACAAAGTATCAGACATGTTTAATTTAATATGGGGAGATATTTTAAATTGAAAGAAAAAATAGGATAAAAAATTTTAATCTTATATTGCTCCTCTGGGAAAATCATTTTGCCTTAGGTTTCCTAATACTGCTTGAGACACAGACAGATCAAGTGTGAGTGTGTGTGTGTATGTGTGAGTGTGTGTGTGTTAGGCTTGCTTGATTCCATGGTGCAAACGCACAAAAGTGTGCAAAGTAAGCAAACAGCATAAAGGATGAGATTGCATGATTCAGGGCCCATTCACTTGATGAATTTTTGAGATATGTTAGGTAATCTTTTCAGCATATGTGATCTATGAAGATATTTTCCATAAAGGCATTTGGCGAACGAGTTTCTGACGAAATGTACTTCTAGACTTCAGTATCTTCAGAAATAATTCAGGCCTTTCAGATTCTGGAATTAAATAAAAGATTTATGTTTCTTATAGGCATCCATGAGAAGAGCTGTCAACATTTCATCTTGAAAAACCTTCGCACAGAGCGATGTCTCTACAGAGCCTCCTTTTCTGGCTCTGCGCTCCTCACTCCAAGCAATGGACTCACCTCCTTCCCAAAATTCGCTTCACCGTGGCAGTGAACACATCTGACTTCAGTGACAGAAATGGATCGGTTTTATTGACTGAAAACCAATGCAACTTCATTTATTATTCCTTTCTCCTTTTGCTACTTCCAGCTTCAATACAAATATCTCTTCTTTCCCACAGCTATCCACAGAAAGTATTACTAAATTACCAAATCAAATGTCTTGGTGTGTAGGGAATTCCGTTTTTGCAGATTCTTCATGATGAAGGCTTCTGAGAATGCCAATGGGCCTCACAAGATTTTTCAATAGACCCAACTTCAGGCAGGTTTGAGATATGTCGCGGAGAGGTGTACTCTCATAAGTACATACAAGGCTGGCCTCGCTCGATTGCCACATGTATGGAGGAACTGGTTGAGGCCACAGCTGCCATGCACACAGGCTCTAGAGCCAGACTGCCTGAGTTCAGGTCTGGTTCCCACAGTTGCTAGCTGTGTGGCCTTGTGCAGGTTACTTACCTTCTCTGTGTCTCATCCATAAAATGGGATTCCAACAGTACCTATTTCAAAGGGTTATTCTGAGGATTGTATGTAAAAGACTCTTAGAGCAATGCCTTGAACTTAATAAATGCTCAATAAGTATTAGCTGTGATTGTGTTGTTGTTATACTTATATGCAAAAATCATATAATGCTAACACAGAATGAGAAGCAATTAGATTCTAAAGGGATAAGTATTAATGATGATTTGGTTCCTGAAAGATGGCATTCATGCCTATTTAAGAGAAAACAGAATAATTATTCATTTATCTGATCCCAAATTAAAATCGGAAAGCTCCTTTCTTTAGAAAGCTACTACATAAATTACAAATCTCATAAAATGTGTAGCAAACACAGTATAGCTTGAAAATATCCCTTTAAAGAAAAACAAAACCTAGGTTTTAGTTATGAACAGAAACCATTACATTACTACCTTGAGACATTTGCTGAGAGAGAAACACAATTATATAATCAAGCATAATGAATGTGTATTCATTTATTTATACTGCAACTTATTCCAGAAAGGAATAGAGACTGCTATCATGAGTGAATCATAAGAGAAACATAAAAATAATCATAAGAGAAACGTAAAAAATCTTCTAATGTAGTGGGCTAACTCTCAATGCATAAAAATACATTGTAAAAAAATTGCAAAGAAATATAAATAAACAAGAATAGAAAATACTCCTACATTTTTATTTTTTATTTTTATTTTTGAGTCGGAGTCTCATTCTGCTGCCCAGGCTGGAGTGCAGCGGCACGGTCATAGCTCAACGCAGTCTTGAACTTCTAAGCTCAGGCCAAACTTCTGCCTCAGCCTTCCAAGCACTTGAACTACAGGTTCACGCCAACATGCCTGGCTAATTTTTTGATTGCTTGTAGAGATGAGATCTCGCCAAGTTACCCAGGCTGCTCTCAAACTCTTGGGCTCAGGCACTTCCCCAAGTGCTGAGATCACAGGCGTGAGCCACTGTGCTCGGCCTTGAATTATTTTTCTAAAGCGCATCTCTAGCCTTTTCACTTTCCTCCTAAAAAAAATCTTTTCTGGCTCCTTATTACTTTCAATTTTTGGTACATTTTATTTGTATCTCTTTTATGCCAATGTATTCCACCTTATACTAAAATTTGAACACATTTGGGCTTCTCTACTAGAAAGTAAACTTCTTGCATTGCTTCCCCACAGCTCTAGCACATCGTCTTAAGGTATTAATGAATATTGAACAAAAAGAAATAAGTAAATAAAAGCTTAGAAGGAAATGTTGGCTGAGCACTGTGTCTTACGCCTGTAATTTCAGTGCTTTGGGAGCCTGAGGTGGGAGGATCATTTGAGGCCAGGAGTTCAAGACCAGTCTGGGCAACATAGCAATATCCTGTCTCTACAAAAAAAAAAAAAATTAGCTGAATGTGGTGGCTTGCGCTTGTGATCCTAGCTACTCAGAAAGTTGAGGCGGGAAGATTACTTGAGCCTAGGAGTTCGAGGCTGCAGTGAGCTATGATCACGCCACTCCACTGCCTGGATGACAGAGTGAGATCTTATCTCTTAAAAATAAATTAATTAATTAAATAAAATGTTATCACGTTGACAGGCATTTCTAATTTCTACAACTGTATCTTTATGATGACATAATTTGATGAGGACAAAGAGATAACAAATCAACAAATTAAGAAAACGTAACTAATTCAAGACTCTAATTACAGATGTGCAAGATAGTTACATACTTTCTTTAAATTGAAAAGAACCTACCTATTTTCATCTTGTTGCCTGCTATGTAAGTTGTGACAAATAAAATATTAATCTAAGTTTAATGAAGCCAGTAAAATGAAAAACAAAAATTAAATGAGAACATTTTTAAAAGAACCATGACACTGGAGATTCTAAAGAAAAGGATAAACTGGAATGCCCTTACATGTGAGGTAGCAAGTTGTTTAGTAAGTTGGACACCTTTTAAAAATGTACAAGTTCATGACCATTGAAAGAGAGTCATTCGTGTGCGTTTATGATTCTGCAGACAAAGAGTATTCCTGGCAATATGCATTTAAATGTTGTGTGACTCCAGAGTCCAATTATATGAAGATGAATTTTTAGCTTGTGTACAATTTGCATGGTAGCATGTTCAGTCTCAGAAGAAAACTCATCCAGGGATTTCATCAGACATTAAAAATAGCTTAGAAAAATAAGCAATCATATTAGTAACAACTCGGGTAAGGTGAAGATGACCATACTCATTACAAAGATTAAGGTTTATTTCTTTCCATATGATTTTATGACTGACTTTGAGAGGCTAGTATAATCTCACTGTAATACCCATAGATACTTCTAGAGATTATGCTTGTTGCTGTGTAAATCTCCAAAATATTTCTCTTCATGGTATCCCAAAAGCTTGTTGGATTGAATTTGAATGGAAGACAATTTTGTTATGCATTCAAATTTCGCATATAAGGTATTTTAAAAGCAAACCATCCCTTCTACCCTTTGAATGTGGGCTAGCTGTAACAACTTACTTCCAAAGAATAGACTATGGAAAGGGAAAAATAGTAACTTGACAGGGGAGACACCTGGCAAACAATACTTTAGCCAAGTGGTGAAGGTTAAATCACCAGTGATGTCATGCCCCTCTGATATCTGAGATGTGAAGGACACTGCACCTCTGTGGTCTTCTTCCCAAAAACCCATAATCCCAGTCTGATCACAAGAAAAATATTAGACAAACCCAAATTGAGGTATACACTACAAAATACCTGGCCAAACTCTTAAAAACTGTTGAGGTTGTAAAAACAAGGAAAGAGAGAAATTTTGTCACTACTAAAGAAGATTAAGGAGACATGACAACTAAATGCAATGTGGTATCCTAGATTGGATCCTGAATCAGAAAGAGGACATTAGGTCAGGCACTGTAGCTCATGCCTAGCACTTTGGGAGGCTGGGACAGGAGGATCGCTTGGACCCAGGAGTTCAAGATCATCCTGGGAAATATAGCATGACCCTGTCTCTACAAAAAACAACAGCAACAAAAAGTTAGCTGGGTTTGGTGCATGCCTGTCGTCCCAGTTACTTGGAAGGCTGAGGCAGAAGGATTGCCTGAGCCCAGGAGGTTGAGGCTGTGGTGAGCTGTGATTGTGCCACTGAACTTCAGCCTAGATGACAGAGTGAGACCTCAACTCAAAAAAAAAAAAAAGGATATTAAAGGAAAAACTGCTAAAAATCCAAATAAAGTCTGGAGTTTAGTTAATAGTCATGTGCCAATGTTGGTTTCTTAGTTTTAATAAATTAACCATGGTTATTGAAGATGTTAGCAACAGGGGAAACCAGGTAAGGGTATGGGAACTCTGGGTATTATCCTTGCAACTTTTCTGTAAAATTGAAATTATTATAAAATAAAAGTTCACCTTAAAAACATCGTAAGCGAACCTTGAACATTTACCATAATACTGTAAGAAAGGGATTGGCAGTAGCAGGATACTGCTGGTGGGAGGGCACAACACCAATAAGGGTACCTGATCTCAAACAGGCAAAGTGTGGGGGACAAAACGGGGCCCAGACTTCACCCATACGATGACCACTTGTATATCTAATCCAGCATTGCACCCCCACGTCTTAAAAAAAACAGCATACAGCAGACTTGACTAATACCCCCTGTCTGTCATTGCTGTCTGAAAGCTATTGGTAGCACTTGATAGACAATGGTATTGAGTGAAATGGACAAGAAAATGGACCGGAGAAAGCAATTTAAAGAAAGATCTGGGAAAGCTTAAAGAAAATCAAAAAGCTTTGGAAACAATGTGTAATATTACCATTTTTAAAAAGAACACGTTTTACTTTTTACAGACAACCACAAAAGAGCCAAGCTAATAAAAATTCACTTCCACTGTATTGTGATTCCATTAAAATATAAGTAATCTCTATGTTTATGCTTTTCCCAGGAAAGGCTCTGTCCTTCGGTTATCGCAGTGTAGAGTTCTAAGCTACTATTACCCTCTGGGGAGAGCTATGTTTTGCTGGATTGTGTATAACAACATTGCAGCCTATATGCACCCTCTGAGAGAAGATCTGAGCGTCCCGAGTTCTTAAAAAAAAATAAAAGTAGAATGTGGCTGCGGCCTTAAATGTGAACAAAGGGAAATACCATTTTGAAAACTGATATAATCCTAAAACTGCAGCCAAGCGGACCATGTCATCCCATTCTCCACCCCACCTTTGTTCCCTCCGTGGCAGATTGTTCCTGCTGAATATTCATGATGAATATGCCTGGTTATTCTATTTAATTTTTTTTGTATTTTGTAAGCTTTAAAAGAATGTTTTCCCTAGTTATTGTTAAATACAGTCGTCCCCTTTTATTTTCAGGGTAAACATTCCAAGACCCCGAATGAATGACTGAAAATGCAAACAATAGCAGCAGACAGCGGACTCTCGCTGCTGTGCTGCCCATTGTGACCTTCACAATGTATTTTTTCTAATAAATTTACCTTCCTTAACTTAAAAAAAAGAAACAAAGAAAATGCAAACAATAACCAAACCTATGCATAATACTATGTGCCCCAAAAGTGAATACGCGTTTTAAGCGACGTTAAGAGATGTACGCGGTAATCAGAAGTGTCTGGACACTGATGCTAACCACTTTGAGGACCTCTTGTGATTGCAGAAGTCAAACGTGACTGGTATTCATCTTTTGCTATCAACATATCTTGAGTATTACAACCTCAATACAGTTTTTTCCTTTCTTAAAATGTATAATTTTTTTGGCACCCTCTCTATATGCATACTTACAAGATAAAGCTTGATTTATAAATTAGACACAGTAAGAGATTAACAACAATAACTAATAATAAAATAGAACAAGTATAAATACTTCCTTTAAAATTTAAAAAATACGAATGATTTCTGGAATTTTCCATTCAATATTTTTGGACTGTGGTTGACTGCAGGTAACTGAAACTGCAGATGGGGAGATTATTGTATTTACAATAATATAATTGTATTACTGACTCTGAGAGGCTAATTTATATTCTCGATGTAAAATTTATTCTCGATCTTAATAAGCAACTGTTCTCATTATTACCGGTTTAACTTTTACCATCACTCTTTTTTTTATTTTTACTTTATTTTTATTCTGAAGATGTGGGGTATAATTAAGGGTTAGGCATACCAATGTTCATTATGCAGGTACCCTTGTTAATGAGGTGTGCCTCTCCCTCCCCTGGCAGTTTCCCTCAACTGCCAATCCCTTTCTTATAGTATTATGATAATTGTTCAAGGCCTGTTTATGAGTGAGAACATATGGTACTCTGTTCTTTGTTTCTGTGATAGATCACGGAGTATGATCAACTCTAAATCCATCCAAGTTGCTGCGAAGTCCATATGTTTGTCCTTTAATTTATGGTTGCATAATATTCCATTTACCACTACTCTTAACAGAGTTTAATTTTTGTTATACATTTGCACATGTGAGTATCGTTGGTTAACCTATACGCTCCTTTCATAAGGAAAATTTTAAAAATGACTGCGTTTTCTGCATATGCATCTAGAGGAATGCCTTTGTATCAGATCCATTATTGAAGGATTCATCCATCATTGTACCGGGAAGATCACGGATAGCTCCTATAACTTGCAAACGATTCCAGTAGAGTTTGCCATTAGGTGAAATGGTGCATGTCAAATCTTATTTTCCTGTGGATTCCAGTAATATATGTTATCTGATTTGACCTAGATGGGAGGGAAAGACTCCTTGGGAAGGGCAAGATAAGGGGAAGGAGGCTCACCCTCCTTCCTTCACCTTCTTTCCTCTCTCTCCTGTGCCCTGTACATCGGGGCAAGGCTACATCCAAAGGCTGACCTCAAGGATTTGAACTCACTGGCGCTGCTGGCTCTGCTCTTTGGAATGACCTCCAGAGCATCTGTGGAACTTAAGACAGGGAGTTGCAGTATTTACATTGTTATAGTATAAAAGGAAAATAACTCCGTGTATTCCAACATTTCAGCTACTGCTGTCTCCGATAAGATGTGTGTGATTTTCTTTACATTAAAAAAAAAAACTTTGTCACTTAGAAAGCTGCTTTCCATGAAGATAATTTTCCTTACATTAAAAAAATTCCTGCTTCTAAGAGGGCAGTTTGCTTCACTATGAAACTAGCATGCCTTGAGCTGCGTTGGATTCAGGGCGTGAACCTTCTTGGGTTCTGACGCTTTGTTCCAACGCTTTTATAAGTAACTTTGCACACTCGTATTTGACTGTGCTGCCTTTTTCGGCACCCGCTAAGGCACTTGCCAAAGAAGCCCAAAAGAATGGGAACTGCTAAGAAATGGGGACCACGTCTTACTAATAGCCTAGCACAGTGCCTGATGCATGACACGTATTTCATTCTTGCTGTCTAAAAGGTAAATAAAATCATTTTCTTCTTTCTTCCTTTTTACTGACGAGTCACTACAGTATGTACCAGAATGCAGGGTTCACACTTTATATCAAATGTGTGGTGTTAAGAGTACTGTGTCATAAGTAGGTTCTGTGGAGTTGTGAGCAACCTTACCACCCTTTTTTTCCTGTTGGCTTGACATGAGTTCTCACAAATGACCTGATTCTACACCAAATATCTATTACCGCTTGGTGTCTGTTATCCACTGACCTGTTTTTTCTGAGGGCTATTTCTTTTCTGACTTCTCATGGTGTTAAGGTGCTTAGTTGCTTTTATTTTTGACCTCATTTGCAGGAAAAGTAGAAATAAATGACTTTGGAAACCCATAGCAGTTTTTAGAGATTTGAAAGTTACTTGAATCTGTCGGAACTGTGAGTCAACCTCTGGGAGGGAATTCTGGAGATAAAATAAGCCAACTAGAATCTTTTTCTTTTCTTTTTTTTGAGTAGGGGTCTCACTCTGTTGCTCAGGCTGGAGTGCACGCCACGGCCACTGCAGCCTAGACCTGCTGAGCTCAGGGGATTCGTCTGCCTCAGCCTCCCAAGTAGCTGGAACTACAGGTGTGCACACCATGCCCGGCTAATTTTTTCATTTATTGTAGAGATGAGGTCTTGCCAAGTTGCCCAGGCTGGTCAAACCTCTAGATTCAGGCGATCCTCTCGCCTCCACCTCCCAAAGTGCTGGGATTACAGGCATAAGTCCCTGCGCCTGGTCAACCAGTTGGAATCTTAAGACCAATTATCTGCAAGCTTCTCAGTTGACCAAATTCTACTATGTTAATGGTAGCGCTTTCCCAGTTCTAATGTATTTTTTCCAATAATCTTCCCAGCTTTGATGTTCATGCTTCCCCAGCGTAGAACACCACCCCTCCTCGATTCCCCTCCTCCTACGAAATCATCCTTTCCTAGTCTCGCACTGTTTGTCCCGGTTCCTCTCTCTTGCCCCTTCTCCCTCTCCCCTAGTACCTTTCACTGTTTGTTTTTTTTTTTGGTTTTGTTTTGTTTTGTTTGAGTCTTTCGCCCAGACTGGAGTGCAGTGGCCGCTCCCGGCCACCGCAGCCTCGACCTGCTGGGCTCCGGCCATCCTTCCGCCTCAGCCTTCCGAGTAGCCGGAACTCCAGGCGCACGCTACCACACCCGGTTGATTTTTTGATTTATTGTAGAGATGAGGTCTCGCCTGCCCAGGACGGTCTCGAAACCGCGGGCTCAGGCAATCCACTCACCAAACCAGTGCTACTGAGTGGAAGAGTCTACTCGGTCTCCTATTTCAAGGCCTTCCTTGCAATTCTCTCTGATGGATAATCCCCTTTTCTGACTCCTGTTGACTCACTGGACTGAAAAGAGGGGGTCTGCATCCTCTGCTCCCCATTTTCTTTTCTAGACTGCTGTTCATCCAACCTGTGCCCTGCCACACTACTTCAAAGGCTCAAAAGCAACTCCTGTTCTGTGTCGGTCTGTGGATTATGCCTTGAAATCTCATGTCCTTCCCCATCCCCATCACATTCAAAAACTCTCCCCAGTTGTTTTTATGACATTCCAAGTAGTCACCTTGAAGCTAGCCTCATGCTTTTATCCACTGTCCACCCCACGTGCTGCTTATGCAATCACTTCTGGCCAGGCGCAGTGGCTCACACCTGTGATCCCAGCAGAGGCAGGAGGATTGCTTGAGTCCAGGAGTTCAAGACCCGCCTGGGCAACATAGTGAGACTCTGTCTCTACAAAAATCAAAATAAAAACATTAGCCAGGCATAGTGACTGTGCCCATAGTCCCAGCTACCCAGGAGGCTGAGGCAGAAGGATCACCCCGAGCCCAGGAGCCTGAGGCTGCGGTGAGCTGTCATTGAGCCTCTGCACTCCAGCCTGGGCAATGGAGTGCTACTTTGACCACCCCCCAAATAAAAGTCTTTTTTTAAAAATTGGAGTCTCATCCTTGTTGCCCAGGCTGGAGTGCAGCGGCATGCTCAGGGCCACGGTAACCTCAACCTGCTGGGCTTACATGATCCTTCTCCTCAGCCTTCCAAGTAGCTGGGACTACAGACGCAAGCCACCATGCCCAGCTGTGTGTGTGTGTGTGTGTGTGTGTGTGTGTGTGTGTGTGTGTGTGTGTGTGTGTGTGTGTTTGTGCATGTGT
>NW_007251111.1:690583-697356 GCF_000164805.1 Carlito syrichta | reverse complement strand
GTGTGTGTGTGTGTATGGTTTATTGTAGAGATGAGGTCTCACCAAATTGCCTCGGCTGGTCTAAAACTCCCGGCTCAGGCAATCCTCTCGCCTTGGCCTCACAAAGTGTTGGGATTACAGGCTGAGCCACTGCATCCAGCTGCCATTTTTGATCTAGTCAAAAAAAAAGAAAGTAACCTGGATGGAACTAGAGTCTCTAATACTGAGGGACCTCTCACAGAAACAAAGATCCGAGTATCACATGTTCTCACTCATATAATAGACCTTGAAGATCCAATGTAATGCTATAAGAAAATGACTGATGGTACTGGGAAACTATGGGGGGGTGAGGGAGTTGGGATGAACAGTAGCAAATATCTATCTGGGGATGGGGAAACACCTCTTATCAACAGGGTGCCTGAATGAAACGTAATTGTATACCTAACCCTTAACTGTACCCCACAACATCATAATAAATAATATTGATAATAAAAAAAAAGAAATAAAAAGAAAAGAAAATCGGAGATTTTTTTCCTTAAAGCCCGTCTTCAGTCTGGCATCCACGTGTCCCTGCAAGATGGATGGCCAACACTGAACTCCAGACTTTCCATTCCGCATTCTCCCTTCAGCCAGCCTACACTCAGTACTTGTTTTGCCCCATGGCTTTTCCGCTTTCAATTATGGTAGTAATAGTTGTAATTTATCAAGCACTATATCCCAGCCATTGCAAGTAAGCACATTACATGTAGTCAACTATTAAATGTAAGGTAGGAGCTATTATCTCTTTTTAACGGATGAAAAAGTTATGTGCTCCCTCCTTTGTTTGAAATGTACTGTGCTTTAGTCATCAAGACGATTCTCTCCCCTCCCAAAAAAATCTCAAATACCCTTTTCTTCATGAAACTGTTTTTCGTCCCGCTGCTCTCACAATACCTTGGATACTTTGCTTAGTCTTTTCTCTTATTTTTTGAGTCAGAGTCTCACTCTGTCACCAAGGCTTGGGTGCAGTGGCACACTCACTGCCACTGCAGCCTTGACCTGCTGGGCTGAGGCAATCCTTCCACGTCAGCCTTCCAAGTAGCTGGAACTACAGGCACGTGCCACCATGCCCGGTTAATTTTTTGAGTTATTGTAAAAGATGAGATCCCACTGAGTTGCCCAGGTTGGTCTCGAACCCATCGGTTTAGGTAATCCTCTCACTTCGGTCTCCCAAAGTGCTGGGATTATAGGCGTGAGCTACCATGCCTGGCCTGCTTAGCCTTTTCAAAACCCAAATGGACAGCAGGAGACAGTTGCAACACTGGAGCTTACCTACATGTGTTACTTACTGCCTTTTGTATTCCCATTTATTACATGGTTATTGACTGAGCTGGTGTCTATCTATGTATCATCCACTAGTACACTGGCCTGTTTGTGCAGAGGAATCTGACAGAATGCTTCCCCAGACCACTTTTTTGCGAATACTGGAGCCTCGTTTTGCAGTTGTTATTGGTATAAAAAAAAGCACCTGCTCTATCTGCGACACATTTTTTGTTCAACTAAAATAATAAGCTGTTTATTTATCCCCTGTGTATAATCAAAAGATCCACGACATCGGTTGCTTTTTTAAAGTCTCACTTCTCGTAGCAGCTAATGTGAAGACAGCTTGTTTCTGGTTCAACAGCACTGGGGAAAAACCAGCGTGAGGAATGAGAGGCAAAAGTGACAGTAAGTGTCAGGATTGGGATTTAAATCTAGGTGTATTTGACGCAAATGCCATAATTCTTAGCCAATATGCTACACTGTATTACAAAATGACTGCCAGCCACTTTTGTTGCCTACATAATCAAGCTGTTGTGACAATACATTCTGGCCACGGGGACTAGAATGTGTTTTTCCAAAACAATTTAGCTGCTTATTAATAATCTAAGACAGAGGTTCTTTGTCTTTTTCTTCTTTTGTTTTTGACATAGAAGAAATGTCTTACTATTTGTCCAAGGGGAATCTCTTTTAACTGTGTTTTAGGTTTTACCCTTGTTAAGGATTGATAGAAACAGTTGATATTATTGGTCACTTTTCCTATTACTTTTCAGAAGGCAACTTCAAGCTGGGAGGTTTCCTTGCCATCATCACTCATGTATCTTCTTGTATCTGTTTGTATACAACTGTATGCAAAGTATAAACTTCAAGAATGATACTTAACTGCCTTCATGTTCTGCCTTTTCACAGTATTTTTTGAACCAGAGATAGATTCAGTTCGCAACCCAGTATAGTGCATATGGGAGAAAAAGGTTAAAATTTCCTGATTAAATAATCTATTGAAATAGATCTGACAGAAGATCTTGATTGATTTTAGGACAGCTTGCGCATTTCTTCAGAAGTTGCAGACTCTTCTTCATAAAAGGGTTCTTCTTGAGTATTCCAGCTTCTTTTTTCCACCATTTTCCCCCTCTCACTTCTATTACAGACACGTTGAACTTCTTACAGGTCTTCCCGAAAGACTGTCTCTTTCCCACTTCGACCACTGCACATGTTAATCTTTCCTCACCTACCTAAGCCGCATTGGCCCCTCAGGACTAAACTCACACTGAGCTTCCTTCTTGGCTCTGTAATTCCCACAATGTTGGGAGCTGCCTATTGCCCACTGGTAGAACATGTCATGTTGATTTGCAGTTGCCTATTAACTTGCCTGTCTGTAAACTCCCTGGGGGTGGGGACCATGTCTTATTCGCTGATAGGTTCTCAGGACCTTGGGTGGTATTTGGAATATAATAGACAATTATTACTTTTTTTTTTTTGAGTTGGAGTCTCACTCTGTCACCCAGACTAGAGTGCAGTGGCCGCTCCCAGCCACCGCAGCCTCTACCTGCTGGGCTCCAGCGATCCTTCCGCCTCAGCCTTCCGAGTAGCCGGAATTATAGGCATGTGCTACCACACCCGGCTGATTTTTTGATTTATTGTAGAGACTAGGTCTCGCTGCCCAGGCGGGTCTCGAACCCGCGGGCTCAGGCAATCCACTCGCCTCAGCCTCCCAAAGGCGCGGGATTACAGGCTGAGCCACTGAGCCTGGCTATTATTACATTTTTTAACTAGATGAATGAATAACTGGATGAAAGAAATCTTTTCTAAGAAGAGACAGTCATTCTAGACATTCAGCTTTGCATCTTTTTGGATTAAATATTATTCCTCATTCTACTCATTGATAGATTTTAAAGACTGCATTATATAGTTGGCTAGTAGGACCCAATTATAAAAATATTTGGACAATTGTCAGGTTTCTTTTTATCATATGCATACTTTGCATCTGGATATTTTATTTGCAGAGGGGTGATTCTTCTGGGAAGTAATGTAGGTATTCCTAGGGAGTACACCATCAAAAAAGATGGATCAGCCGAAATTAATCTGAGAAACTAAATATAACTGAGTGGAAAAAAAATAATGCTTACTGTTATTAAGAGGGAAAGCACACACCACATTTTTTTCTGTAATCAATTGCTAATTTACATTTGATAATTCTGGTTGTTGTTTAATCAAAAATGATTATCTTCCTTGATTAGGAGTATTTTTTAAGGAAAAGGAATTGCTAATTAGTTTGCTATCACTCTGCTGAAGGTGTCTGCAATTAAATTGAAGAAATCTGCAAATGATCCAAATGCTGAAATGTAGTTACTAAATATTGAAGGAGTTCCTCTTTCAAACCATGTCAGGTTCTAAACTTCCTTTAAAACAAAACTCTAGTATCCAAAATGCCTTTCTTACAGAAAAAAAAAAATCTGTGAACTCTTGATTGAGACTAAAAAGACTGATTATTCAACATTTTTATCACGAGTGTCCCTAAAAAGGAAAGCAAATTGCTATTGTGTATTCAGATACACTGAGATGAAGTCATGGCATGAGACCATGTTGAATTGTTTCCTCCTTTCATTAATATAGTATTGACCATGAATAACAACTGCTTCTGATTAGGCCACTGCAGACTTGGTACCTGAGTCTCTTTGAAGCTTTCAGGTTCACACATCCTATGACACCCAGGCTACAGTGCTGTGGCATGAACCGGGCTTACCGCAACCTTGACCTCCTGGGGCTAAGGGATCCTTCCACCTCAGCCTCCCAAGTAACTGTGATGACAGACATGCTACTTCACCTGGAGACAATACCAAAGGCACCATCTGTAATGATGCATTGACTTCTTCAATAATAACATTTGAAGATGCTTACTTTTTTTTTTTAAATCATATTGTCTTAAAATTAATTTTGTTTCCAACTTAGCCACTTATTTTTGAGTTGGAGTCTCACTCTATCACCCAGGCTGGAGTGCAGTGGCACGCTCATGGCCACCACAGCCTCGACCTGCTGGGTTCCGGCGATCTTTCTGCTTCAGCCTTCCAAGTAGCTGGAACTACAGGCATGCACCACCATGCTTGGCTGCTTTTTTTTTTTTTTTTTTAATTTATTGTAGAGATGAGGTCTCGCCAAGTTGCCCAAACTGGTCTCAAATCCCTGGGCTCAGGCAATTCTCTCGCCTTGGCCTCCCAAAGGGCTGGAATTTCAGGCATGAGCCACCGCGACTGGCTCAACTTAGCCACTTGTAAGTGTACAGTTTGGTAATGTCCCCATTATAGTACACTAGATCTCTAGAACTTTTTCATCTTGCAAAACTAAAACTCTCTATCCATTGAACAACCAACACCCACTCCTCATTTTCTCACCCCCACCCTGTGGTAACTACCATACTACTTTCTGTTTCTAAGTGTGACTTTTTATTTTTTGAGGTGGAGTCTCACTCTGTCACTCAGACTGCAGTACAGTGACACACTCACGGCCACCCCAGCAGCAACATACTGGGCTCTGGTGATCCTTCCACTTCAGCCTTCCAAGTAGCCAGAACTACAGGTGCGCACTACCACACCCAGATAATTTTTTATTTATTGTAGAGACGAGGTCTCACCAAGTTGCCCAGGCTGGTCTTGAACCTGCGGGCTCAGGCAATCCATTCGTCTCAGCCTCCCCAAGTACTGGGATTACAGGTCGAGACACCGAGTCCCACTGAGTTTGGCTTCTTTACCAACTTCATTTAAGTGGAATCCTGTGGTGTTTCTTTTCTCATGACTGGCTTAGTTCACTCAGCGTAATATCCTCAAGCTTCATCCATATTGTAGCAGGTGAAAGGATTTCCTTCTTTTAAGGCTGAGCAATAGTCCATCGTATGCACATACCACATCGTTGTTATACATTCATCTGTCGGCATTCAGGTTGCTCTCACCTCTTAGCAATTGTGAATAATGTTGCAATGAACATAAGTGTAGAAACTTCTCTTCCAGATCATGCTTTCAATTATTTTGGGTAATAACACAAAGGTGAGATTTATATAAATCTATTTTTAATTTTTTGATGTACTTCCTTTTTTTAATGCGATGTGCAAATTTATTTGCAGCACCCATTACAATCATGAAACAAAATTTAAGGAAGTACACAGTTAATAGTGGCCCTCAGAGGTAACTAATTCACCTTCTATTTAAAACTTTATGGTATATAAGCATTACATAATAATGCTTCTTAATCGCCTTTTGTCACAAGAATCCTCACTAAAGTTTCTGGAAATAAGTCCACATAAGAATTAAGTATTTCAAAGGTGAAATATTCCTTATTTTAACTTTAGGAAGATATTTTTTTTTCATTGTTAAGAAGCACTTTAGTAGTTTTAAAGCAAAAGCTATTAGAGCCTAAATAACTAAAACTGTACTCCTGAGTTCAAGCTTACAGATAAGTCTTTTGTAAGAAGTTCTCAATAAAATATCCTCCCTCCCATCCTCCTGCCTCAAATCTTGTATTGGTTCTTACAAAACTTTGGTCAAGAGTAGAACTATATCCAGGCAGATGTATATGCCATACAATAGCAAGAACAGTAAAGCCCAACTAATGACTTGGAGTATTAAAAATAGAAGGCAATGAAAATGTACTCAAAGTTAGTTAAGAAAAGCTCCCACAGGGTAATATTGAAACAGTCACAAAGGTTAAGAAAATACTGATATCGAAGTACAAATGGCTACAATGTTAAAATAGACAAAAACGACTCTACAAGAGTCTCTTTTAAAATAAAAAATATCCCGCGCCTTTGGGAGGCTGAGGTGAGTGGACGGCCTGAGCCCGCGGGTTCGAGACCCGCCTGGGCAGGCGAGACCTCATCGCTACAATAAATAAAAAAATCAGCCGGGCGTGGTAGGGCGCGCCTGTAATTGCGGCTACTGGGAAGGCGGAGGCGAAAGGGTGGCGGGAGCCCAGCAGGTGGCGGCTGCGGTGGCCGGGAGCCGCCGCTGCACTCCAGTCTGGGTGACAGAGTGAGACTCCAACTCCAAAATTAATTAATTAAGTAAGTCATCAATCAATCAATCAATCAATTAAAAAATAATAAAATATAAAGAACATAACACATGAGCCCGGATGATGTTCCTGTTCTACTCATGGATTTTAGTCTTTGGTGGGGTTGGCTCTGTTGACACCTGGAAGAGTTTCTTCTGACAGCTGATGAAGCCTCGCTGCGGCTTCGCAGGGGCGGTCTTTCCCCAGGGAACCCCAGGGTGCTGGTCGCAGCTCGCTCGTCGCGCGATTTCGGAGCCGTGCAAGACCGCCGCGACGGGCCGGGGCCTGAATTCGCCTCCGCGTGCCGCGCCCCGCCCCCCACGGAAACCAGCGGGGCACCGAACGCAGTCGGCTCCCAGGGAGGGCTCCGGCCGGTCGAGCGCCCCGACGGGCAGCTGCTGGCGGCCGCCCGGGGCCGCTGCTTCCAGGCCCGCGCCGGCGCCACCCCGGCCCTG